>NW_006921424.1:47285-176891 GCF_000392275.1 Phaeoacremonium minimum UCRPA7
CTGATAGGAAGGATCGTTACAACTATATAAAGTTTCTATTATCTATATATTTTATCTAACTCTCTTTAATAAGACTTTATATTATTGTCGTTAATATTTAAATCATATTTTATCAGCTTTTATAGCTAAAAAGACTATCATACTCCTACTATCACCATATCTATAGACTTTACTACTGTAAATTTATAAAAACTTAAAAAACTATAACTACTATTAAGATTTTCTAATTATTTTTTTATATTATTATACTTATAGTTAGAGTTTACTATCTTCTTTTCTTAAAAGATTTAAAGAAAAAAAGTAAGAAAGAAGAGTTTTATAAGTTTTTATTTATTATTTTATCTTTTAATAAAAATAAAAATAAACTTAAAAAGCTTAATAATAAAATAAAATTTAAATATTTATATAAAAAATATAAGAAAATTTAAGTTAATTATAATAAAGATTATAATTTTAATTATATTTTCTATTAAATATATAATTTAAAAAACAAGAAAAAGTTATATAATCTTACTAAAAAAGAAAAAAACCTTTTAATTTCTTTTGATAATATTAAGAATTATTATTTTAATAATTAATAATTATATTTTAATATTAAATAAGTAAGCTAAATATAAAAAAGTTATTAGAAAATCTAAAGTTATATAAATAAAAAAGATTTAAAATTACTTACTTAAAGATATATAAACTTTTGTCTATAAAGAAAGGTTACTTTTTAAAATCTATAGAGTAGACATACTATAAACGTCGTTAAAGGCTATAGACTTAGTAGATTAAAATAGTTGCTAAATAGACGCAGTCACCCCATGCATACAGTGCCCAAATCATGTGACTATACACAAGGTGCAGGCAGGTGGTGTCGGCTGGCTTATGTAAGTTCTGTTAGTTAAGCCATACAATATACATCAGTTTCACACTTCACAACATAATAAGGCTCCTTTAAGGCCATGCCTAGGGCCAATATAATAGTCTATATATTCAATATATCCTAACAGCCACCCTAATTATATCTATTATAGTCATATGATTTTAATTGGTTACAATTACTGCTAAGACTACGCGGATAAGCCGCTGAGTAGCACTAGATAGCTTTGCCCTGCTAGGGGGGTACGGAATCTCGTTGTAGTGTGTGGGGCCAAAAATCGAAAAAGCACAGTCGTGCCTATAGGCCTCCGTAAGTGACGTCGTTGCTGGTGTGTCCTCGGACCCACAAGTATGCTCTTTACCTGCCAAGGTTCAAACAATGCTGTCGGGTGAATACGCTCTGCCTCGCATCTCACAGCAATGTGAGGAGTATAAGGACGAGAATAACAGTTGCAGATTCTCTGATGCCTGGTCATTTGCACAGCACCTTGTCCCATGGGGAGTTACCTGCTAGTGCCACCCCTGGCACGTCTATGATCTCTGTCCGACGGCGATACCGCAATAATGGCAGAGGGAAACCATAACTATGATAGTGAGACTAAATCGTCAAGGCTGCCGGCGTTGAAGCTCGATTACAACCCCACTGTCGACCACTTGATGAACTGCCCGATCACGGTAGGACACGATAATCCTGGCGGTGACCGCAATAGCGACAAAGCTGCGATTCGTGTCATGATCGTTGGCGATTCCATCTCTCATGGCGCCGAAGGTGACTACACTTGGCGCTATCGTATCTGGCAGTGGTTCCAAGCCGAGGGGATCCCGACAAAGTTCGTTGGTCCATACAAGGGAACGCAGCCGCCCAACAAGCCATCACGACCCCAACGGCCTTTCGCGGCAGGAGGCAAAGCCTGCACCGCCATACCAGCCACTGATGGAGGTTACGCTATGGATATCCCGGAAGACTGGGATAGTAATCACTTCTCTGTATGGGGTCGACAAGCCGCACAGACCAGGGATCTCATAGAGGCAGAGGTGGCAAAATATCATCCGGATCTGCTCTTGGTCGAGCTTGGATTCAATGACATGGGATGGTTCGTCAGTGGACCAGAAGGTACGCTGCAAAGCATGAGCGAGGTTATCCACAACGCTCGCAAGTCGAATTCACACATCAACATCGCTTTAGCGAACGTGCCTCATCGCACGTATATCAGCGGTCGCGATGACCTTGTCGCCAACACAAGGAAATACAACAGTATGTTATCGGAGATAATCCCATCTTGGTCGAGAGGGGACTCCCTGGTGCACTTGGTAAGGTTACAGGAGAACTACGGCTGCGGGACTGATGATTGCCCGGCGGGTCACGATGGCCTGCATCCAAATGCACTGGGCGAATTCCAAATTGCACAGGCGTTCAGCCGTACACTTGTCAACGACTTCAAAATCGGGGCGAGAGAGCTGGGTGTCCCGCTCATTGTTCCGCAACGGCCAACTCCAGTGCCAGATAATATCCAAGTTGTATCTGCTCCTGGCGGCATCATAGTCACGTGGGATGCCGTGTACGGTGCATATTCATACGACCTGCGCTCCAGGATAGTCGGTACAGAATGGAGTAAGACACCCATTGCCGTCAATCGCTTCGACAACAACTGGGTTTCCGATGGCATGGAGTGGGAATACCAGGTTCGAACTAACAACGGCGAGCATGTAGGCATATCGGATTGGACACAAGTCAAAAGCGCTGTTGCCCACCCAGAAACAGCCCCGGGCCCCAGTAACACTATTGTGACAGCAACTTCTGATGGAATCCGCGTCACTTGGCAAAAGCCCACTGGGCCATATACTGACTCGATTGAAGGGTATGAACTTTTCGTACGTAGTGTCGTCGCACCTGGCACATACATCAAAAGCAAATGGGAGACTGGCTGCAGGGCAGAGTTTCAGGGCCTCGAGCGTGGTCAGCACTATGTTATTGCAATTGCCAGTTGGAATACGGCAGGATGTGGTATCCCTTCTCACACGTGGCCCGCAACACCAGGCCATGGTCGACCCACTGCGCCTCTTAATCTCCAAGCTCAGAACGTCGACCCCACCACCGTGCAACTGACCTGGGACAATGGATCGGTGGCGGCTGCCGGATATCGTGTTTGGGTGCGACAGGTCAGTGACGGGGCTGAGTGGCAGGCTGATCGGGACGATATAATTATGAACTCCAGCCATGGCGTTGCGTTCCTGTTTCCCGGCACTTGGAACTTCGAATTTTGCGTCACTGCTGTCAACGGGCATTTGGAATCTGGCAAGTCCAACCATGTCATTCCTTTGAGATGGCTAGGTCATTGTTAGCCCGACTCCAGGCCAATGTCGAGAAGGAAACTTTGTAGTCAATACTAGTCACCCGCTCTCCAGGAACATATTGCCGTCACGACAGGCTGCAGTCTCACATCGAGGCCTCTTGCCGGTTGCTCTGTGATGACGTAAAGTATCTCGGTCATTAATGGCGAAGGTTTCTACGATATAAGAAAATGCCGAGCTGTAACTACATTTATCACCAATACCCGTGTTGTTCGTCGCTCGGTTGACTCTATGTGCAGGTATGGCAACCTTCCGGAGTACGTGCAATGCTCGTGATCTACGTAGCCTCCAACTGCTTCATTGCCGAACATTGCACCAAGCTTTGTAGAGATATGTTGCTTGCGGATCCGTGACATCACTGATATTAGAGTCCGGAAAATTATTCCTTTTTCTCTCGGTTCACCTCCTCGCGCACTTCTCTGGCCACCATCATGAATTGGCTCGCCCCAATAGCTGTCATTACGTGCCACCAGCCGTGGAGTTCAAAAAGCCAAGCCCATGGCAGCCCAATTTGTTGCCGAATGCTCCTCAGCTCGGCACAAAACTCGAGGTCAATATTCCAGAGCAGATATCCCACTAGGCATATAGAGATGGCTTTCCAAGTCCGTATATTCCAGTCGTGACTCTTGTCTTTTGGGAATACCGGTCGAGTATAGTGGAAAAGATATTGGCTTTGCAAAATAACAAGGAGGATACCTGTTCCAAATGCAATAACCTGATAGATAATCTTTGGCGAACGAATATAGAATGCTGCAAATGCCACGAAGCATGCGGCGAGAGAAGCAGATATGGTTCTGGCCGCAGAACGTGGTTTTCGTACCGTGAGGGTGGCCTGAAGCATGGACCAGGTCAGACCGAGCATTGAGAACTCATCGGCGAACTCGAGAGTCTGCCGTAGAGATGCATGAAACAGGAACGATCCGATGCCGAGGCCTAGCAAGGCAATGGACATGAAGTCCCAATTTGGCGCTAGGAATCCACCATGTCCAGGACCATACATGTACTGGAGAGCCAAATATACTGACAAATACTCCTGTTAGTTGTGGGATGCATGTCTTTGTGGAAAGGTCGTCTGGTTTTGCTGAGCGAGGTGCCCAGTAACCTACCATATGCGAGATTTGTCAACGAGTTTACGAACTCGGCCACATATCTGGTCAGGACATAGTCTTCCTCGCAGAAGCTGTCTATTTCTCAATACTCAGGACGAGAATGGGTTCTTCACGCGAGACACGACTCACTTGGCCCTACTTGTCGGCGGACTCCAAGCACCTTCTAATGAATGAAGATCGCCATCAAAGCGAAGATTGTGATGTCCCATTTCCGAAGCAATCCTCCTTGAACTCGAGTAAATGCGTTGGTTTATTGGTCTGTAGACGAGGCGGTGTAGTACATTCGCCGTCTTGAGGTATGAAAAGTCAGGAAAGCTCGAACCCGACGACCTACCTATGGAGACTGCGTGCGGCGCGGTACAGGGGTTTTGCCTGGTGTAGTCTAGAAGTCTGTGTACCGTGCCTGCTCGTCAGGCGGACCTGACTACCTCCTTAGTGTTCGATAGCCCCACACTACACCACACCACACCACACCAGATTGGGCAATCTTTATAAATATACTTAGGTATGAAGTTAAGGTGAGCTGATTAATCGGTGGACCAATTTGTACCGTATCGCCGGTGCCATCAAGATATATTGTAAATCCTACTCCGACATCCAATTCTACTAACAGATCGCTACCCCCGTCGACTCGGTACAGCTGTCAGTCTACAATTACAATGCCGTCCGACATCATCTGGCCCGAGAAATTCCTGCCGGGTACGACAGACAATTTCGTATCAAATGAGGTCATCGTAAAGGGTCTCACGGCCCAGCAAGTATGGCCGTTTCTCGCCAACATCAACCAATGGTCGTCATACTATGACAATGTCAGCCAAATCACGCCCCCTACATCAGGACCAAACTTGGCCAAGGGGGACAAGTTCCGCTTCTCGACGTTTGGATTTCCCCCCTTGCCATCGGAAGTCCTTGAATCGGTCGCGCCAACAAGCACGACACCAGGACGCCTTGCCTGGCGCGCCTGGCAGGACGGTGATGCCAACACGGCACTGGACGTCTACCACGCCTGGATTGTAGAGGATCTGGAATGGGGCGTCGTCCGCGTCTTGACCCAAGAATCTCAGATTGGGAAGCCGGCAGCCCAGTTGGCTGTCACCAAGCCTAACCCGATGCTGAATGGCCATCAAAACTGGCTCGATGGTCTGATCAAAATTACAAAGGAGAAGAGCGGCTAGTGCTCTTTTGACACAGTGATTGCTGCCTCGACATGAGCAGCCGACGCAATGTTCGGGCAGGACTATCGAACTATCTCAACTGAACTGATGTACTGGCGCCCATGTCGAGAAAAGCAAGATACCATAATGAAGTTACTTTACTCAGGGATCGTCTCAACCATTTCGCGCCTACTTGTCGCCCTCTATAAGGGTTTGGGGGCTCATATAATAAGGCATTTGAACCCGATGATGAACTGTGCTCTGTCTGGGCCCCTTGATGCCAAGTGTGAACTGGTTATGCGCTCATGGTGACCGATGAAAGGTTCTTCAATGTCCCCAGCCTTCAAGCTTGCTCATGCGTCTGTTACATTGCAATGCCAGATAACCCGAGCTACTTTCACGTACAGGACCGCCATATTGCCTAATCCAACTTTCTTCGCCCTTTCGCCTTCTCTACTGATATGGCTGGTCTTTTGTCGGGACGAGTTTGACTGGGAAATCGTTTGTCATGTGCAAGTGTAACACGAAGAAACGGGCATTTTTCAGATATCGCTAGAGATATCGCAGGAATTGGAAAACCCAGATATATACATTAGGCTATCAAAGGTTGAGGCACAACAATGTGATACTGAAGGTCCCATATGATCTCGTCGACACCTCGCAGGCCAATCTACAGAGCAATCAGCTGTAGTGTCTATTTACACCGTAGACTAGCATTGAGGTTACAGGCTGAATGCAGTGTTGACGACACGAATATTCACCCGGCTATGAGCACGTATTATCCATCTGTAGGCCCTCTTAGCTGGGACCGTCACCGGCGCTGCACGAGCTGCAGCAACCATGTCGAAAGGGAGGACAGGCCGGCATTGATTGTCCGTTTGTACTTGAAAATCAGCAGTATCGACCCGGCTAGAATGGGCAATCCTACGGCAGTCATGAAGGCGCGAATTAAAACCCGGCCCTGCCGCTCACTCTTAACGGCAACATCGGAGTACCGCTCGTTCCCGAACGACACTCGAGAATACTTGGTTTGCCAGCCGAGCCCAGGGAAGTATTTGCTTAGGGATTCCTCCAGGATCTTCCGTAGCCTGTAGGCTGGCGACAAGACGGAGGACCGCATCTCGATGTAGTTCTGGAGTGCAAGATCATTGATTGCATGCGCGTCGGGAACCCGAAACGCGGTATACTCGGCAAGGGCGGCAGCACGACCCTGTGAAATGCTGCCGGGGTCGTCGTGCTTGTCGAGGAAGGAGAAGAGCACACGCACGTCCTCAAGTCCGGCGTTCATACCTTGGCCATAAAAGGGCACCATAGCATGTGCGGCATCGCCTACAATGACGACTGACGACGAGTAATGATAAGGACTGCACTTGACGTTGATTAGAGGCAGGTGAGGATTCGACTTGAACGAGGCGATGAGATCATCTGGTGATATCAGTGAAGTAACTCCCGGAAAGTACCGGTCAAAGAAGGCAGGCAAGTTCGCAGGGTTGGATTCTAAATTAGAGAACTGGGCACTTGGCAGGAAGAGGGTGCAAGTGAAGGAGCCGTCCTAGCAGATGTGGTTATTCGACGATGCTCAAAAGAAATACTAGCACGAGTTCAGAGGCTTACATCGCTTGCGATAGCAATGAACATGAAGTCCTTGCCCGGCCATATGTGAAGGTGGTTGGGAGATATTCTGAACTTGGACTTGACATCCTCGGCATCTTTCTTGGGGGCAATCTGGAACTCACACCACAGGGTGTCGATGTATTCCTGGCGGTAGTCCATGCGGCAGTACTTCATCATATGGTACCGCACGGCGGAATGGGCGCCATCTGCGCCGATCATGAAGTCAAAGTCGACCTCAATCTCCTTTGATCGGCCATCCGTCTTAGGCCCGCCTTGAACCTCGAACCAGGCCTTACAAGTCCGGAAGTCGGCACCGGTCAGCTTGTGGTTAAAGAAGAAGCTGACATTAGGCATGCTCTCAAGAATATCGAGTAGGCGCTTGTTGAGCCCAGCGCGGTCAATGGCGAAAATTGTCTTGAATCAGAAAGTCAGAAGCCCATCCGCGAGGCGTACTTGATTGAATAAGCGAATGGGACAGGCAAGGAGGGCTTACTCTACCATGAACGTCATAATCTTGTGGTTCTTGGAACAATTCACCGTTTGGGCGCCGGCCATGGATCATGCGGCCTCTCATGGGGATGGTGACACCAAAGACGTGGTCAAGAAGCGAGGTCTCACCAGTTGCAATTCCAGATTCGGCATGGCGCATAGCATTGATGCCTCGCTCAGAGAGGGCCAGGTTGATGGATTTGGTAAAGTTCAACGGTGTTGTCGAAGGATCTCGGAGGTCTGAGGCGGGTGGGAGTTGTCAGTTTGGGTGGGTCAAGAAGCCCGTCTGAGGACTGGAGGGACGTAGGAAGACGGTGATGCCAAGGTAAGGGACAGAGAGTACGACAAGGTGGATGAGGGTTCACAGAGCTGGATGGACGAATGAATGAGATTATGATTACCATTTCTGTACTCGTACACCTCGACTTGGTAGCCCCGGCGTGCAGCGTAGAGGGCGGCCAGAGACCCAACGGGACCGGCGCCGACAATGACGATCTTGCCGGGCGACACCATGACGATCGGCGGGCAACGGAAGAAGCGGGAGGCCGGCCAACCCCGGGGAAAGGGGGCTCGCGCTGTGACGGTTGGAGTGCCGACGAAGACTTCCTGGAGCCAAGACGATGATGATCAGGCTGGCTGGTATGGACGACCAGGAACATCTACCTCCTCAGCAACTCTCCGAGCCGATTGATAGTGCAGTGTGACTAAGCGAATACCTCCTGTCTTCCCTTGCTCCCGAGCCGAGGCGGACCTTGATCGTGGATCGCACGGTTCTTCGGATAGAGACGGCAGAAGAAGTCAGAAGCCACGACCTTTGGAACAACGGCACCTAGGCACTTTATGTACCTACCTAGGGTGCTAGGTAGCTCACCCTATTGAGCGAGGTGCTAGGCTGGCCCAGGTACCTACCTACCTGAGACAAATGATGTTAGTGCTGTACACCAACTGTAAGCACGGCCGCCACCATCTGGCCGCCACTTGACAAATAATGTATCAAGGACGGACGACGAGGAGGGGACGCTACGCTACCTACAGTAGTACAGTACTATGCAGTAGCTGGAAAAAAATCGACCCCTCGACCGCCGCCGCCGAAAGTGGCCCGGACCAGGTAGGTGGGTTGGGTGGGTGTGTGGATGACCTCGGGAGCTTCACATACAACTTTCGGTCTCAAAAGTTTCAGTTTCTGTCTCTGGCTCAGGTTTAGGCTCAGTCATTCTCAAGAGACCTCCGGCAAACAACATTGCACTGCGCCGAAAGATAATACCTACTTTTACTAAGAGAGCATCGTGAGCGGCAAATAGACTTGTCCTCCTCCTTCGCGCAGCCGACCGTTCTTTCAACTTCCACCTTGCCGCCCGCCTTCTTCTCCAACTCGACTCGACTCGACTCGAAGTTTACCTACCTCCCTTCCCACCTACCGCCGTCGCCGCCTACACTTCACCTTTCCCCTCCCCCCTTTTGCGATTGAATTGCCTGTAAGCCCAGCTCAGCATGGCCGACGAACCGCCCACAAAGCGCAAGTGCCTGAGCTCCGACTGCCAGAACGATGCGAGCTCGTTGCAGTGCCCGACCTGCCTCAAGCTGGGGATCAAGGACAGCTACTTCTGCTCGCAGGACTGCTTCAAGAGAAACTGGGTCAGTGGCCGCCGCCCTCGCAAGCCTTCGGGCCTCCCAGCCTTGCTACCGTCTGCTAATGCCTCTCTCGTTCTCGCAGGCCACGCACAAGAGCCTCCATAAGCAGGAAAACAGTATATTCCACAACTTCTTCCCTCCAAAGGTAGTATCTAAACCTGATCCAGAGACCGGCGTCTACAACCCATTCCCGCAATTCCCCTTCACCGGCTCCCTGCGTCCCGTTTACCCGCTGTCCGAGCGCCGCACCGTGCCCAAGTCCATCCCCCACCCCGACTACGCCGCCGACGGCATCCCCAAGTCCGGCCGCTCCCTTGTCAACAGGAACAAGGTGGAGGTCCTTGACGAGAAGGCCCAGAATGCCATGCGCAAGGTCTGTAGGTTGGCGAGAGAGGTCCTCGACATCGCCGCCGCCGCCATCCGACCGGGCATCACCACCGACGAGTTGGACCAGATCGTGCACAACGCCTGCATAGAGCGCAACGTGAGTCCCCGGCGCTCTTCCCACCTACTTGCGCTTGTCTATGTGCTAATATCGCTCCTGCGGCCAGTCTTACCCGTCACCCCTGAACTACAACCACTTCCCAAAGTCATTCTGTACATCTGTCAACGAAGTCATCTGCCACGGCATTCCCGACAAGCGGATTCTCCTCGATGGGGATATCATCAATCTCGACGTCACCCTGTACCACGAGGGCTACCACGGAGACCTCAACGAGACGTACTACGTGGGCGACCGGGCCAAGGCGGACCCCGACTCGGTGCGTGTTGTCGAGACGGCGCGGGAGTGCCTGGAAGAGGCCATCAAGATTGTCAAGCCGGGAACCCTGATCCGGGAATTTGGAAACGTCATTGAGAAGCACGCAAAGTCCAAGGGCTGCAGCGTCATCAGGACATACGTGGGCCACGGCGTCAACAGCATATTCCACTGCCCTCCCAACATCCCTCACTACGCCAAGAACAAGGCGGTTGGCGAGTGCAAGCCAGGCACGACGTTTACGATTGAGCCCATGATTGCCCTGGGCAAGTACAGGGACGTAACGTGGCCAGACAACTGGACGAGCACCACGATCGATGGCAAGAGAACAGCTCAATTCGGTGCGTTCCCAACATGAATCCCTTTCACCCGTCCACTTCTTTACACCTTCCATACTAACGGCAATCGTCTCACAGAACACACGCTGCTCGTGACAGAGACCGGTGTGGAAATACTAACGGCCAGGACACCGACGTCTCCGGGCGGGCCGGTGCCCATGCCGGCTGGGACGGGGAATGGCGAGGCAAGGAGCGACTAATAGTGTGTCTGTCACAGGCTGCTGTGATCTGTTGTAGTGTGAATGAAAGTGAAGAGACGTCGTGACCAAAAAATGATCACACTCGGCGGGCGGCACTGCCAAACCTCCGTGCCCGTCTTGCTGCACTCACTCGACCACCCGCCCACCTCCTCCCATGAAAGCATGCATTTTGCGAGGCGTTGATGACAGTCATCAGATAGACACTACCTTGGGAGTACTAGCATTGGCAAGAAGATGATACCTGAGAAGAACAAATGAACAACTCCAAACAAGATGCATCTCTTTCGCTGACTGGTCCTGGTTCATAGCAGTGCCTCTGTTGACTTGCGCGCCGACCATCACTTGGATACCTGTCGTTTCTCAGCTAGTGCATGAGACCGTCGTTTCAAAGTAGGAGGAGCGGGTGATTCTTCTTCGAGATATGGAAGGCATACACACCAGCTACGTGTACGCGACAAGTCTCAATTAGGGCTCATGCCAACGGGCAATGCAACGCAGTTGTCACTCGAAGAAGTGAAGTGTCGTCCGGAGCTCTTGGGAGCTGACTGCATGGTAGTAGATGCTCTACTCACCCTAGGGTACTTGAATGAGGCTCAAGACAAGTTGTACCTAGGCACACATTTATCTACTTATCATACCTGTCTACCTGGGGAGGTACCTAGCCCAGCTAGATACCTTGGTACTGATCATATTTGATGATAAGGCCTTTGGGCACCAAAAAAAATGAAGTTGAGGAGCATACGAGTGTGCACTGTGCAGGCTCACACTGGAAAGCAGGTATGGGGAGGCAGGTCTGAGGAAGCCCAGCCATCCGCATCAAGACAACAACTACTTCCTAGGTAAGCAGCTCAGGTATCGTAGAGAAGCTTCCTCGGCGATCAGTACACCACCGGCTTATCTAAAGCTCGGGGGTTACAAGGCAGGTACCTATAGTCTACTCCGCAGCATGGTGGGGCTGGGCGTGTGTACAGAAAAACCACTTACAGTAGGTGAGGTAAATGCCTGACTGTGACTGATAAAAGGAGTCGAGTGTTGTGGAGAGCCGCTTTCGTCAGTCAGTCAGTCAATCAGTCGCCGCTCAATCTAAGACAGCCTTTTTTTTTCTCCCCCCTTCTGTCTACTCGCTCGCTCGTGCTATGCCAATAGCGTACCTAACCCACCACCCCCATCCGTCCATACCCTATGCTACCTGATTAGCTTACCTAAGGTACCTACCAAGCTAACTCTACTCCTCACCACCACCCTCCTCCACCACGCACGGCACCACCTCAGTTCTATCGAGCCTAGGCGACTAATTCCTCCTCTTTCTTCCTCTACCTCCTCTACCATCATCCCAACCACCACCCCCAATCGGCCGATCGACTGCGGCGACATACACACACACACACATACATCGCCTTCGCCCCGCCACCGAGGACACATCTCATCTCACAGCAAAGCACAGCAGAGCTCCGCGCGTCTGGTTGCCTGTGCCTGCCAGTACCTACATTCACCTCACCTCGCCCTACCTCAAGCCGTCCTTGCCGACCCGATCGACCGACGACCTCCGGGTATACCAAGTCGTCTCTCTGCCTGGCTGTACTCCATCCTAGATTAGGAGTCCTTGATATCAGTGCTCGTGCAACTTCGTCGGCTCGAGTCTATTCGCGCACGCACGCACGCACACACGCGCCCACAGTGTTCAACAGCTCTGCTTGAAGAGCTCTTCTTCCTCTACCTTGCCTTGGTATACCGATAAACACTCTCGAGGAAAAATTATTTGTGGCCGATTATTTGCAATCGTCAAGATGTCAGGTGAAGCGTGGCTCTACCTTTTCGCGGTGTTGATAAATGCCGTCAACCTCTTCCTGCAGGTCTTCTTCACCATTATGTACAGCGACTTGGAATGGTATGTGAAAATCTCTCTCTTCAAAACGCACCTCTTCACTTTTCTCTTGCCTTCCGGGACCAGAAAACAACTTCTCATTTCGCTGCTTGGCACCCTGGACTGTCTTTCAGAAGGCTTCATCTACGTCATACCCCTTCTCACCCAGATGATACACACACTCGGTCCTCGTATATACTTTCCTAGACAAACCCCATGCTAGCGGAGCTAATTCCTCGTCGTTCAGTGATTACATCAACCCTATTGATCTCTGCAACCGTCTGAACACCTACATCATCCCCGAGGCTGCGGTACATGGCTTCCTCACATTTATGTTCTTGATCAACGGTTACTGGCTGCCTCTGATTCTCAACCTTCCTCTCCTGGGCTGGAACATCAAGAAGTATGAATAAGAGACCCTCCCCAGAAATTTGGCTCAATAGTGATTAACCATTGCGCGCCAGAATTGTCGACAATACCCACCTCCTAGATGCGACCGAGATCTTCCGAAAGCTGAATGTCCACAAGAAGGTGCGCCCGCGACCAGTCCAATTATCCCCTGCTACCCCCTTCCTCCTGCGACTCAAGCTCATTATGTCTTCACTTTAGGAATCATTCACCAAGCTCGGCTTCCATCTCGTCATGTTCTTCTTCTATCTCTACAGCATGATCGTCGCCCTGATCAAGGACGAGGCTCACTAAGTCTTGCCAGCGAGCAGATGTCTCATGTCAGCCCGTGTTTCCACGTGGAGCATCGTGGCTCTTGGGACACTCCTCCTGGGTCATTCGCCATTGTCTTCAGTTTCGAAGCGAACTGATCAAACACTGGGAAGGAGATCCATTTGTGACCTTCAACCCGGGCGATGTTGCACAATGAAAGAGACAGATAGACTAGCCAAGCAATCAGTAGAGGGCATATTTGATATTGCGACGAGGATGGGGAATGGGAAAGAAAGAGGCTTCCTTGCCAAATCTCACCATGCAGAGGATGGGATACGAAGGCCACGGCCTCGCCATGATTTGTTTAGTATATGAAATGATGAGCGGCATGTCGGGGACGTTTCGGCGAGAGAAATCACCATGGAATGGGTCACGGTGATGGTCAAAGAGTTTTTTTTTCCGGGTGCCGGGTTCTGTACAGACGGTGTCTCTGAAGATGGGCTGCGCGGAGCAGACCATCTTTCAGGCTGTGATAATTGAGTAATTCTTAAAGAGCAAGTGCCAATGCTCTGTGTTCTTGGTGTGAAGTTCATTGCCAGTCACCATGATAGACTGGTACCGAATTCTTTGCTAGTTCCCTGCCATTTCCATCCTGGAGACCAGCTTAAGTGAATTATGGCCCTTTTCCCCCCAAGTATTGTACCTATTTTCATCTAGAAGTACCAGAAGTGATACCCTCTTTGCGTGTGCGGCTTCCCGGTTCCTGCTGTCCATAGCTATGCTGCACGTGACCTTCGATTTGCCTGCCGACGCTGCACGTCCGGCAGGAAAGCTAAGTAGAATAAGGCTTGTAATTGTAAAACTTACTCATGAGAGCAAGGTTGGCTCGCAGGGGCACACACATCTTTGCCATTTCACAGTACGACATCGAATTACTTTCATCGGGGCTTTTCAGGCGCGCTTTTCGACCACGGTCTTGCGCCGCCGCTTCAACGTTGCGAACATGACAGACTTCGGCGACTACCCGCCTAACATGGCACCGCAAGACGCCCTCATCGTGCGACAAGAAGCATTGCCCGACCATGCTGTCGTGCCCTACACTGGCGAGGACCTCGCCCGTCAGAGATTGGGCCCCGCGAATCCTTTTCGTGACGACTCGTCGCAGAATGCGACCGCTTTGAAGCGCAAAAACGTGCTTACAGGCTTCGCCGAGGAGACCTTCATCAGCGAGCACACCTTCCGCAGTAAACACCGCGCTGTCGAGCGCGCAGGTGGCCCCGAGCGTGAGTTCATATCTGGAGCACAAGCCAAGGCCGAGGCGGCAGCGACGCGAGCCAGGCGAGAGGGCAAGGGAAATGCGACTATCGCTGACGGAGACGGTGCATATGTCGGCCCCTGGGCCAAGTACAAGAGGCCTGCCTACGAGGAGGTAGAGGTAGAAGACGAGGCAGAGCTTGATAGCGATGAGGAATATGAGATTGTTGAGGAAGAAGATGAGGACGATGTGGTCGAAAGTGGAACAGTCGTCAGCGCCCCAGCCGAAGCTCTAGCGAGGAGGAAACAGGTCGAGGAGATGGGAGGGGAGACGACAACCTTCCACGGTTCAGAGGAGTTTGATTACCAGGGCAGGACATACATGCACGTGCCACAAGATCTGGATATCGATCTGCACAAAGATGTCGGCAGCGTCACAAATTTCATCCCGAAGAAACTGGTTCATACCTGGAGGAATCACACCAAGGCAGTCACGTCTTTACGTTTCTTTCCAGGAGCTGGGCACTTGCTGCTCTCCGGCTCCGCAGATACGACTATCAAGATATGGGATGTATACCACCAGAGAGAGCTGCTGCGGACGTACTCTGGTCACAACAAGGCCATATCCGACCTCACATACAATCTTGGTGGTACCAAGTTCTTGTCTGGCTCCTATGACCGCATGATGAAGCTTTGGGACACAGAGACCGGCGTTTGTATCAGCAAGTTCACCACCGGCAAGACCCCCCATTGCCTCCAGTTTAACCCGTCTGTCGAGCATAGCAACGAGTTCCTTGCTGGTATGTCAGATAAGAAGATCGTCCAGTTTGATATTCGAGCTGGCAATGATCCGGTGCAAGAATACGACCATCATCTGGCCGCTATCAACACGATAACGTTCGTCGACGAGAATCGCCGCTTCATGACGACGTCGGACGACAAATCCGTTCGTGCCTGGGATTACAACATCCCAGTGCCCATTAAATATATAGCCGAGATCGACATGTTCCCTCTTACCAGGGCAGCGGCGCACCCCAGCGGCAAGTATGTGGCGTATCAGAGCTCGAATAACGAGATAGTCGTTTATAACAGCAATGACAAGTTCCGGCAAAATCGGAAAAAGAGCTACCGCGGTCACAACAATGCTGGCACTGCTATTGACATCGACATCAGTCCGGATGGACAGTTCCTGGCGTCGGGAGATTCAGGTGGTTATGTGTGCTTCTGGGACTGGAAGACCTGCAAGATGTATCACAAGATACGTGCGAGCGATCAAGCCGTCACTTGTGTCCAGTGGAGCCCGCAAGAGACAAGCAAGGTCGTTACCGCTGGTATGGATGGCGATATCAAATTCTGGGATTAAAAGGTCACAGGGGTAAGAGGAGTTTATCTTCCAATCGCATGGACTCTCGGCGTTCTGGTTCTGGCTTCCATATGTGGCGTTCGATCGCCTTTGGCGTCTGTTTTGGGTCTGCTAGCCATCTAAAATGGGCTGGAGAGACGTGATGACCAATAAGTAATGCACCAAAATGGTCATTTCCAGGAAGTGAGGTCGTCTGGGGTGTGCTAGCCGGACCGTTACACGAGACCGCTCAGAACGGGAATGTCTGAGCATGAGGACCTCTATCCTGATGGTAGGATACCACGAGAGGCGGCGCATGGCTAGATAGCTGGCATATAGCTCCGAGAAAAAAACCACGGAAATTAATATCACAATCCAAACAAGCACAACATCTTGAGGTTCTCTGAGTTTGCGACATGGCTATGGTTTCCCCTTTCGGGATTTTTTTTAAACTATATTTTAAACAGCATGCTGTTGATGCTCCATACCTCCAGCTCAATTATTCGTATCGTCAGGTGTGTCACAATTTGTGGTTTCGTTACAACCTGTAACATTTTGTCCAGAAACGACACAGATGCCAGGCGCCTATTACTCCAACTCTACTGACCAGCCATAAGGTAGCGGAGACGTCCGCATAACAGCGCCCATGTCGAAAATTTGGGCAGAGACTCCATCTACGCAGCACTCTTAAGTCAACGTGTGGATGAGAAGCATTGTCCTGTCTCGATTCGAATAAAGCATCGCATAACCTGCATGACCTTAGTATTGCCTACATGGCAAACCCACCCAAGCGTTCTCGGATTCATGACGTTTAGGCACACGTTGTTTGGTTTGGTCCGTCGCTCTAGTCTCACCCTTGCCGTGTTCATCGTCTGAGACAGGCACTTTGCTGACCGTCCAGTTCTAGGTGGCTGTACGGTTTCATGGACTGTTGCTGCTCTCGTTCTTGCTTTCTCCACTCATCAGGACCAGATCATTAGGATATCGCAGGCCGGAAGCTCTGCTTCAGCCTCTCTCCAGCCCAGTCCAATAGGATATGACCAAGCCCTATGATACGAGTCAGTCCAATCATTTGGTCATGATGGTAGGAATGGATGTGACCTACGGAGACCTAGTTCTTGGGCTATTGAAGTCGAGTTAGGTGTAACTGAGTACCGGTCGCTGGTCAGCGCCGTTGGCTGATCCGTTTCATCGTCTCTGGGTCGTTCATATATGATCGACAGTGCTTTGGTTATATCGCCACTGCTCTGGCTGTGAGCACCGGCACTAGAGACAACCGACTGTTGCAAGCTTCTTGCGCTTTCATCGCGATATTCAAGAAGCCTAGGCTCGTTGTCTGATGTCTCAAGTAATTTGATCGTCGCCTCTAAGCGTTCGAGCCGCTGCTCGAGTTCTTTCTGCTCCGTCATAGAACCAGTCAAGTCGGTACTGGTCTCCATGCCACGCTCGGAAAGTCCGGATGCGCTTCTCCATCCATCCGTTGCTGGCTGGGACTTTAAGAAGTTGATAGTATTTCTTGAGACATCTGGGGAGAGGTTCAAAACCTTGGAACAGAACCAGTAGAGCATGTCGGCTGGCAACTTGGCAAGCATGCCTTGAATGACTTTGTGAGCGTTGTCGGCTATGGATTTTGGGCTGTTAGTGCTGATTGATCGAAGTGAGGTTGCCATGCCGAGATCTCCGTTTGATCTGACAAGGTAAATGACGACGGGCAGAAGCACCAATGGCCCGGGACCCGAACAGGCACCGGCTGGGGACGGGCTGCTGTGTAGCCATGGAGGAGGCATCGGTCTATGCTGTCACCGTAGATTGTACTATGTGCATATAATATGGTTATTGGCTGGCTTGCTGGTTTATCGAGTCTTTGATTGTGGGTATGATAATTGTATTTATCTATCAGTTGGCTATGGAGAACATGGAGTTGCCACGGCTTATATTGGTGAGCATATAGGGGCGCAGGGGAGATAGAAGTCGGTCTCGCTCTTGGTTGTGGCCGATCGAGACCGACTATCCCCGCTGTCATTCGATCAACCAAATCGAGAGCAATTCGGACGTGTACTGTGCATTAGACAAGCTCTGATAGGACTTACATCGTGTGATTAGGTCGATCGTTATGCTTCGGGACCGAAGAAATTAGCGGACCAACCACTCGGAAACTCGGTTACCGGACATTTTCCATCCTCCGAGTCACACCGGCAAGGGTCGCTCTTACTGTGCCCACTGCCCGCGCGCCGGCTATCTGCCGACCTATTGGCAACTTTATTGTCTGTAAGACGCAGGGTAGACAAAAACCTTCATTGTTATAATATTCTTCGTGAACAGCATGCTGGACTATGTATTTCACTAAAGCCTCTTTCACATGCTACAGAATGAGTGTTAGAAAACGGAGATCCGCGCACCATCACCACCCACGGCCTTAATTCGAGAATCAATATCGAATGGACTGCCCTCAAAAACGACAAAGTGTCCGGTTCCGTCTAAGGCCTTGGGCTCAGATACGCCAAGCATCTTGTAGATGTTCGACGAAATCAAGGCGAGTGCTCCCTTTTCGCTCAAACGACCGCCACCATTCTTGTACGCCTTGCCCGCCAGGAGCGCCAGATCTCGAATGATCCAATCTTCCTCGAGCCCAATCGCGGTGACAACGCCTGCATCAAGTAGCAAATCAATTGCAGTTCCGTTGGTTAGTGGTGCACCAGAAAGAGCTCGCCGTTGATCCCAGCTCGTAGCATAGCTTTGGAACGGCGCGAGAACAACACCAACCTCGGCGGCTGCAAGCTCCTTGGCCACGCCGTAGGACTCGGCGCCTCCAATGATGATCAGGCGAATCTTTGGACCGAAGCTGCGAGTGCTGGCTTCGCTCTCAACTAGCTCCTTCACCTTTAGGACGGCAGCGATCATGTCGGCACTGTGGATGGTCAACGCTAGAGGGATTTCTCCATCGACAACCCTCCTTAGATAAGCTTTCTCGGAGTACGGGTCACTGATGGTCTCGTTGGATGTGACAGCCTCGAGCAGTTTGTGTCGCAGTGACCCAACTACGCTGGACAACGATGGGGTTCCTTCTCGCTTGGCGCTAGGTGTCAGGGTGTAGTGTACAGCGACATCATTGGCAAAGACAGCGCCGTCGTCAAGAACGTTGATGGCGCCGGTGAGGAAGCCAACACTTGTACCATGATGGGTGCCTCCTCCGGTGAACTTGGGAGCTGAAATGGCCTTCGTGATCCCGAAGGCATTGGCGACCTTAAGTTTCTTCGTATCCAGAGCCAGACCCTCCAAGGCCCGGCTGAAGACATTCGTGTTCGGACCGTTGTCTGTAATTGTCTCTGCATCTATCTCATTCAGCCCGAGCGTGGAGCCGAACGCAGTGAATGACTCTGTAATGTAGCCGTTGTCCAGCTGGATCGTCTGGATATTCGAACGCTGGGCCACCGATATTTCATTAGCACAACTACCGATGCAGGTGATCTTGCCTTTTTTCACGGCAACATTGAATCTAGACCCGTCTGCCTCCACGGCTTCATCCCTATCAGAGAGCAGAATCCTGGTGATTCCCGTGAAGATAGCATCTGTGCAGCTGTGAGGCTCATCGTTTGTAGAATTCAGGTTGAGATTCGGAGTGATCGGTGATGTCAGGGGCTTCTCAAGTTCAATTGGGTCTTCGTATTGAGCGGTACCGTCTATCCAGACTTGAACTGGGGTAGCACCAACGCTGAGCGGATCGCTATCCCAGACAACAATATCAGCATCGTAGCCCGGCTTGATCTTACCGAGCCGCTGCCCTAGGCCGAGAAGCTCGGCGGGGAAGCTAGTCACGCTGGCGAGTGCAGCGTGGTAAGGAAGACCAAATTTGTAACCCTTTGCTGCTTCGAAGATGACATGTTGCGCATTTAGTACAGGGTTGTCGCTCACATAGACTGGGAGCAAACCAGCTTCCCACAGGGTTTTACCTGCGTATTCAGAGCCAATGTAAGACTCTGCCTTGTAATACATGTTTGTCGCAAATATCGCAGATGCAGGTGCTACGCCTCCCCATGCTCGTTTCAGAATTTCGGGAACAAGGTACGTCTGGTGGGCATGATGAAAAGCCCGTATGGGGAACTTGAATTCATTGGTATGATCAACAAAGGCCTCTAGGTCTGGGACCGTATAGCAGTGGGTGTTGATATGGACCTGTCCTCTCAGTGCGGCGCCTAGGGCCTCCCACTTGATCTCCTGGGGCAGATATGTCTGCATGTTCTCGACTCCGATGGTAGCTGCCACATTACACCAGTCGTCCTGTACACGGATGAGGTTGGCAGCCTGCTCAAAGGCGTGTCGGAACTCGTAAGACTCGCCGAGTCGGCTAAAAGGACCATGCTCGCCAACCTTGCCGTAAACTCGTTTGGCATTTTCACCACAAGCCATCTTCATATATCGCCAATTGCGGTCAGGATCGGCCAACATATCCTCAGCACTCACTTCAGAGCGGCCGTCCGGCTTGCCAACAGCATGTTTGATGACGTATGCCTCGCCTCCGATGTTGTTACCCGACCCTGGCAGCACCAAGCTGGTGGTGACGCCTCCGGACTTGATGACCTGAATCTGCTGGTCGAAAGGCTGAATACCGTCTATCGACCGGACGTACGGCGTGATGTCCGCTGAAAGCTCGTTGGTGTCGGAGTTGCCGACCAAATCAGGTAGCGAGTCAACGCCCGCGTGACTGTGCATGTCGATGACGCCGGTAGTCAACTGGCGACCCTGTGCATTCCATATTAAGGTGTCCTTGGGGATGGTCTTCAAGGAAATGTCCTTTTCAACCTTCTGTATGAGACCATACTCTAGCAGCACGTCGGCTGTGATCCACGAGAATCCCTTGCCTGCTCGAGCGTCCACAGCAGCGGTGCCTGCCGCTGGCTCGCCAACCCAGACGGTGGCATTGCGGATGAGGGTAGGCTTGTGGCCATCGATATAGCGGGCATTGCGCTCCCGTCCGAGGCCAATTGGATCCTGAGGCTTCCTATGCAGCTTGGAGCAGGTAGCCATATCATCCTGTAACTTCTCTATGGACAGGTTGTTGGCATTGGCCGCACGGCGGGCAGCGGAGGGGATCTGCGTCCATTGCGCATATACAATGAAGGCCACACATGCTAGTATCACGATCCTGACAGCCCTCGACCTGCGAATATGCCGCCTGGCCCACGGGGCTGGTGGTGGGGGTTGATCGACAACCGCACTGTAAGGCGGCAGCCCGGTCTTGTCGAAGCCCATGCTGTGCTTCGGAGCTAGCTTTCTGTAGCTCCGTTGGTGTTCTCAACCCGACTCTTCTCTCCGGAGTTACAAGCGCACTGCGTGAGTCGAGCTACCGTGATTGTGACAGGAAGCTGCAAAGACTTCAATGCCAGTCCGGCTGCTGAATCTTTTCAGATGATGAGGAGGGGAATAAGGTGAAATATGGGAGCTCTGATAAGAGGGAGAGGGATGGAGCTCTGAGCGTCATTCATCGGCAACCTCCCTGTCTATAATAGTACGTTAATTACATACGCAGTAACCTCAATGAGCACCCCTTGTCCCCTGTGCGATAGGTACCTGGTTAGCATCTTAGCCTGAACGAGAAGGTCCCCTAGATAGGTGCCATCCAACCCCGCCGTGATGCCATGGATTGTCTCAATCCAAGCTCATTCAAATATCGAACTCCCAGGGACGATTACATGATATTTCTTTGAGATAACGATATTCACTGACCCTCAAGAGAGAAGCCTGGAGTCTTTGTGCCATTGAGCTGAAAACACCAAAGAAATCTATTTGGGCTCGGACATTCTTTTGAAGTAAGGAATACCTTCTCTGAGCTCCCCATCCATAGCTTGGACAATTGACAGAATGGGAAACACCGAGCGACCATACCAAGCTCCCGGCAATAAGTAAGCTATCTACCAGAGCAACTCTAGGCGATTGGCGGAGTGCCGATAGCCCGCCCTTCGGTATATGTACTGTACTTCAGCCGCTTGGGACTGCTGGGAAAGATATGATTCTGACTCTGCAAAACAATTGAAATGTTACCTTTGCCATACCACACAATTATTAATTCAAGCATCATGCCCGTATTGCAACTCGGCGTCGATTCGCCATCCCTCAAAGACGGAGACTTGAATCGTGCTCTCACTGATGCCACCATCAAACCCCAACCAAAGTCTTCGTAACCCATGGCTACATGTAGAAACTCGACCTACCTTAGTTTTCGACAAGATGACTTGGCATAACAAGTCCCTGCCTCGTATCCTCGCATCGCACTGCTGCTGTTGGATTGATATATATGGTCATAGTAGCTGTTCTATAGCATGTGCAGTTTCGAGTCCTTAGTTAGACGACGGAAATTCTTCCCAAATGGGATGAAGACTACGAGGCCCAGTACCGTAAATCCCACGGTCAACGCCATCAACGTCAAAACAGGCGCGACGAACCCCTGCTTGGCAGCCCAGTCGTTATAGAAGAAAACCATACCGAACTGTGATATCCCGCAGTCAGTCTTGATTGTGATGGCCAGAAAGAAAACAGGATGGCACTTACACCAAAAGTGTTTTTCACGATCGTTGCTGCAATCATGATTTCGCCTGGGAGTGACTTGTAGCTGTCGACGGCATAACTGATCACAATCGCCGGGATTCCTACGACCTGAACACCCACCGAGCCATAGCCGACAATCACATTGCCTCCCATGGCCAGGACCGCTGATAGCCAACCGCTGTGATGACCATCCCCATCAAAGAGATACACACATATGGGATCAGGGCCGGCAAGCGCATCTCAGCCTCTAGGACGCCTCCATTCCTTCTGGCGCGGCGCAGAGCAATCCAATCGCTGAATGGGCCGGCCGTCAACAGCGCAATGATGGCGCCAACCGCAAAGGCGAAATTGACATAGCCAATCTGCGCAGGGTTAAAGAGGTAGGGCGGCGCGCCAAAAACTTGGGCCTGAGTAAGATTGCATGCTAGGAGGCTGTTTGAAGCGAAGCCCATGGCAAGCGCTGCCCAGAGGACAATTGGATAGGCAAAGATCTGGAGAGGCGAGATGATGTCCCGGACAATAGAACCTGCCCCATGTGCAAAACGTAGCTGAGGAACGAGGGAGAATTGAGATTTGGATGGCCGTCCCACCGGACGAGCGTCTTGTATCGTCACCTGGCGGGTAGGCGACTCTTGCGATGAGACGTCGGAGACCTGTGTTTCTGCCGCTTTGCCTTCTGTGGTATTGATTGTCTCAGACGAGGCTGACGAGGAAACAGGACGGTCGTACTTGGTCTCGGGATGGCCAATAATAATGAGCAGGAGGCTGGCCGCCTGGAGGATCGTGCAAACCCAGAAAAACCAACGCCAATCAATGCTTGATGCTATACTGCCAGAGATGATGGGCCCGATGAAAAGGCCAAGGAAGTAGGCCCAAAAATACAATGCCATGGAACGGCCCCGTTGATGCAGAAAGAGTACGTCCGCTACTACCATGGGCATGATGGATTCGTTAGCAGCGGCGCCGAGACCAGAGATTACACGGGCACCGATGAAGCTGGGATAGCTTGTCACAAGCGCCTGCCAGATATTGGCGAGTACACATATGAGACCACAGACGATAATGATCGGGCGTCGACCAAAAGCGTTTGCGGCCGGGACAATTAGGAAGTTTGCATATCCCAGAGTAATTGCGGCTGCTCCAAACTTTGCTCATGTCAACTAAATCCAAGTGTGTTCCAACAGGCCAGGTGGGCGCTTTACCAACATGTTAACCTGCGGGAGGGTTTTGTTGAACTCGTGAATGAAGATCTCTGTGAGAGGTGCGATCGATAGTGGAGTGAGAATGCTAACAAAAACGAAGATGAACTGATTGACGATCACGATGGTTTTCCATGTTGTACTCCAGTTCTGGAGAAAGCTATTAGCAGGCAGTCTCTTTTCGCAGCTTGCATACTTCTGCTGGCTCACCAATGGGTCACTGCTATGGTTTGTAGGTCTGGGTATAAGAACAAGTTCCTCGGGAGTGCTACTAGAATCATGGTGATGCCCCCTGAAAACCACCTCGGTCCCAGGAATCAGATCGATTGTCTCTAATCGGGCCATTTTCTTTACGAATCGAATCTGGGGAGCAAGGAAAAGATGCTGGATCTGATAATATCAGATAAATTATGTTCATTCAGAAGTGTCCACGACAACCTAGATGTGCTAGACGCGGGCGGTTCAAGAGATATAGATATGCATCCCAGACACGTTGATGGGAGACGGCTTTGACTTCGGGCATGAACAATATAGAAGCTCTGTGGTAGGTACCTGCCGCCCCCATTCTCCCCGTCCGGGTGAATATCGAGTCTCCGGCCAACGGCAATAGCTATTGTCATGCCCAAGAGGGGCCGACGAGTTGTCGGTCGGGTTTTGATTTGGACGATGATCTCTGCCCTTTTCTTCCCTTGAGTGCTGCAACGACAGTCCTCGTCATGCACGAAAACCGGGATCTTGCCCAGACAAGAAAGGGGCAACTGCCGTGACTGGATTGCATCACTTGGTTGCATGCCAGCATTCGAGACAAGCATTCGCTGCCGTTGTCGTCGATGATTCTCTAAGTGACGGCAGTAACTTTGTTGAGCAATGAGAGCCAAGCACAGAGAGCTTAATTAGAACCATCATTTACCAGGCGGTTGTTAATTGGCGTACCGAAGTGACCTTTCGGACATCCGGTGCCTGAGACCAGTGGGGTTTGACAGCTGTCGGTAAATCACCGCTTCCAGGTGGCCCTGCAGCCCGAAACTCGCATTGAGTTACCTTTTATCAGAATGACTAGGAAATTCCCAACGCGGACTCTTTGTTGGTGATTGTCTAGTTGTTGTAGACATTTGTTGGCTTGATTGACTGAAAGTCGGCCCTTCGCGAGCTGGGAATGGCTGCGTTGGCTCTAAACCGAGCTGGCAGACGCGTCAGTTTGCTGGAAACCCCATCTGCACTTGAGCATCCTGAGGTCTGTACACTGCGGAAATGATCATCGTTATCACCACCACGAGACAGAAAGCAGGCAGCATCTGCGTAATTGGACGGCCGATATGCTGCAGTGTAATCGGAGGCATCATGATAGCTAGCCCGCCAACCAAGAGACACACCCGTGGTAGGAGCGCAAGATTTTGCCCTCCTCGTCAGGTATCTTCTTGCTGCGGGAATTGTAGCTGCTTCCTGTTGAATATCTGATTGAAACTACCATGACTGTAGCATGCTCATGGCGGAGGTCATATGCCGTGGTGGATGTTACAGAAGCACATACACAAAGTGACATCGACTCTCTGCATTACCTAACCGGCTGCCGAGAGGCGTGGTAAAATGAGGGCGAACCAGACTGGCCAAATCCATTCGCCAGCGAACAGTAGACGAGACTCGGTCTTAGAGATGAGTGTTTATTCTTGTAGACCACCAGGTGTTGACTGAATGCTCTTCATCCTCACATACCTAGACTAGTTCAACCCGCGGAGCCATTGACCGATGCCTCAATGCCAAATAAGCTCCCTACTATCTACATAATCAGCAGCTCAGGCCTTCCTTTGCCAGCCCCGCCACCATGTGACATGCCGAGGCACATGCTCACCTACCTACTGACTGACGTTTAGGCTTGTTAGCACAGGCTCCTGGTTTGGTCTGGTCTGGTCTACCTGGTGGGCAATTAATTGTTAGGCCAATGCCCTTGGCCTCGCTCAATGACAACTACACCAGCCGCCTCCTTGATCAAGCTCGTGAATGTGACGAACCCGACCACAAACACATGGAAGAGGTACCTTGACAATTGTGAAGAGTATCGAATAGCGGTCGGCTTCTGCATAAATAGACCATAACGGCTCAGAGTTCTTGAAAGGAAACAGGGCTTATAGTTGACCGTCTCTCACTCCCTCGTCTCAAAGACTTGAGTGACTGTCTCCAAGAATACCGTACCGTACCGTACTGTACACTGTACATTGTTGCCCCGGAGTTACTCTCCTTCCAGAGTTTCATTCAATTCTCGTTGATGCTGGCGTGAAACGGCCACTTCGCATCGAGAGATACAAAACGGTCATGTAGGAGGTCCCCTGCTACAGCACCCATCGCTGCTGGTGTTGGCTGCACCAGTGACCCATGCCTTATGATGCACACCATGCTGACTGTGCTGCAGGGACGGGTTTCCCCTCGTCGCCGACGTGCTCAAGCACCCGGCCTTCTCAACCGCCATATGGGGTCTCGAGCCGACCCGGAGCGGCCTCCTGCCGGTCGCCGAGGGTCGCGGCGGGCCATTCAGGGTGAGCTGGGAGATTCACGGAGACGGCCCTGTCCGTGTCGTGGTGGGCAACGCTCCCCCTCCACTCTTGGGTGAGATTCAACGGCTAACACGAATCACCTTATAGTTCGTTATGGGCCTCGGAAGTCTCAAGTCCGCTTGGCAACGGCAAACATTGCATTTCGGTCACGAACACAGCAGCCAATACTCGGTGCTATGTCTCGACAATCGCGGCATGGGTGACAGTGATAAGCCCCTCATGAGATATTCCACCTCTGAGATGGCAAAAGATGTGCTCGAGATTCTCGAGCACGTGGGCTGGCTCGATAGACCTATCTCCCCACCAGCCCGTACTCTGCATTTTGTCGGTCTTTCCATGGGAGGAATGATACTTCAAGAGATAGCTTGTCTCATCCCTGAGTACGTCAGCAGCCTAAACCTCTGCTGCACGGCCGCTGCCATCGAGAACACCACTACCTTCTGGGAAAACATGATCAACCGCGCTTCAATGTTGGTGCCAAAGTCACTGGAGAATTCTGTGCGGTCCACTGCGCGACAGATCTTCACACTCAAGTATCTCGCGGGCCAAGACAATGCACACCTGCCCGACCCAGCAGCGACGACCAAGGTCAATCCGCCCCCAGGTGGTGGCGAGTACCTGCGGTTCGGAACTAACTATGAGCGCTTCGTGGCACAGGAGATGCATAAGCGGCTTGATCCCAAGCGCTTCGGCACCAAAGGCTTCATGCTGCAGTTGATCGCCGCAGGCTGGCACCACAAAACAGCGACACAACTGGCCGAGATGGCCGACAAGGTTGGACGCGAACGCATACTCGTCTTACACGGCGTCGAGGACGGCATGATATCTACGCCCCATGGTCGGAAGCTGATCGAGTATATCAACCCGGGCGTAGGGATCATTAGGGAGAACCTCGGCCATGCGCCAGTCCTGGAGGATACCGATTGGTTCAATGCCTTACTGACAGAGCAATTCGAAAAGGGCGAGAAACTGGATGGTAGGGCATGAGATGGTGGCGGTGTCTGCGTCTTTGGCTGTTATTGTACCGGCGGGCATTTTAGACAAGAAGGTGTTCACGAAACATGAGTTTGGGGCATGCATTTAGCGTTGATTTTGTCCTGTATACTGCCTGACGCTACTTAGACATAGACTACAAGCATGAGATGAGTCGCATTTGGTTCACGTCAGGAAAGCCATCACCTCCGTTGATGTTGAACATCCATATGCCATGCACACACTTAACTAATTTCCTTGGTGACCCCTCTCGGGACTTTGGCATGGCAACGAAGTGAAACTTGAGGAGGCTATGGATGCGCATAATGAACCTTACAACATTACGAAACCGATGCCGCTTAAGCCGTCCTCATCTAGCTGGTTTCTCCTGTTGATGCCACCAGCAACAGGATTTGCGCGGTAGTTGAAGAGGTAGTAATGCAGCTGGCCGTCTCCTCCACCAAACTTCTGCTCTTCGAGGAAGAGACCATTGTCCATGAGGGAGAGGGCGTTGAAGACATCAAACCTGTGTCGTTTTGCCAAGATTAGTTGATCATGAACAAGCTCGTTTAGCCGAGTCTTCAGGGCCTTTTTATCAACTGGCTCAGTCAGTCCAACCTCTGTGGCATAGTAATAGAGGTAGGCAGCACGGATGACGGAGTGCCGCGGGTTGTTGATGACGGTCGACTCCAACGAGTAGAAGGAGACGAAGTCGGTGATTTTCTTGTTTTCATCCTGTCAAGAGTCAGACTTCTGCAGAGGTATACCCGACTCAATATATTACGTACCTCAACCACAAACGACCAGACAAACTGCTCGTCACCCTGCTCCACCTTGGGTAGCAGCCAATGCTCCGCTTCTTCCTCGTTCCACTCAGGAGTCATCTCATAGCGTCTGAGATACCGCTTGAGCAGAGTGAGCACGGCTGGCACATCTTCAGATTTCATCTCTCTGAGACCCTTGATTGAGGTCTGTTCGGGTAGGTGATACTTGCGGATCTGATACTGGGGCTTGCTGTTAGGAGGCAGGGGGCTGAATCCAACCTCGTACAGCTTTTGCCAGTTCAGGGCTCGGTGATAGTAGCGACACGTGCTCACCGGCTTTGGCAGCACGACGCCCGCCGTGTATATGGCCTGCCAGACGCCTTGCTGGTTGCACAGCCTGGTGATCTCCTTGATTAGGACCGGGGCCAAACGCTTCGACCGTAGCTTCTTGTGGACGACCATGAAATTGACCTCTGACGAGTGTAGGACCTTGTCTCGAAGCCGCAATTCTACCGGGATGGCCGAGATGAAGGCGACCAGCCTCTTTGAGGACGTCGTTCGAATTCCGACATGCCACTCCTTCTTCCAGCCCGGCGGCATCATGGCCCTGTGTCGAAGAAGAATTCTGATTAGTTCTCATGGCATTTCGTAACTCATCACGGCAATTAACTTACCACTTGAGGGTGGAGGTCCCATAGTTGAAGCGGAACATGGCCTCATTATCCTCGACAAAGTGTCCATTGAGCAGCTCGTAGACTTCCTTGATCTGCGCTGGATCCTCTATATCGACTGTGGCCCATTCGAAGCCCTCGATCCCTAGCGGAGCGGGCTCCTTGGGGACCTCGTCGAGACTCTGAACTCTGATGGGGCCCTCCTCGATGGGTTTGGAGGAGCCGGCGTCGTCGAATCGGGGCACGGGCTGCGTCTGCCAAAACTTGTAGGAGGCCATGTCCTTGACGTTCTTGCCCGTCGAGGCCAGGCCGGTCATGACGTCCTCGAGCTTGAGCTTTTTGAGCAGCTCGGCGGCGCGAGCAGGATCGACGCTGCCGGAGCTGCTTCCGCCGGCGAGGGCATTGACCTCCTGCGCCAGGGCTGGATTGAAGGCCATAAAGTCTTGTATTTGTTTAGGGGTGAGCTTGTCTATGGCTTCCTTCTTGTCGGCATCGGGGTCGGAGGATTTGCCGGTGAGGGCATCCTTGAGCTTCTTTCGCTTGGACTTCTTCTTCTTCTTCTTGGCGGCGCCTGCTGCAGAGCTCTCGGCGCCCTGCGCAGCGTCAGCTTCGTGATCTCCATCGGCGTCAGCAACGTCATCGTCCTCGGATTCGGACTCGACGGCGGGCTGCTTGGCCTTGTCGGCAGCGAGCTGCTTCTCAGCCTCCTCCTTAACGGGATCGGCGAGCTTGGATTCGTCCTGCGGCATGGTGAGGAGGAGAAGGAGGAAGTGGTCGTGCAAGTAGGAGCTCCAAGCTACTGATCTGTCGAGGGGTCGCGCTCGTCGTTTTCGTTTTCGTCGTCAGAGGATGATGGTGACGGTGAGGGGTGCGACGGCGGGGTTGCCGAGTCGAGGCGCACACAGTGATCGACCAGAGCCGTAAAGAGGTCGGCGGTCCAGGTATCGTCGTCGAGCTGGAAGTGGTCTGTGAAGTTGTAGACGGCGCGGTCAAAGATGTCCTGAGCAGAGACTGGATCTCGGTGGAGCGATGGCAGGAGGCGCTCGTGCAGGGCTTGTCTCTGCTTCTGCTTCTGCTTTGCTGCTGCTGGTGCTGCTGGGGTGGGGGACAGCTGTCTTACCAGATGTAGTGGGGTCGGCGGTGGCGGGGTACTTCCTTGTCTAGACGGACCGACGCCGTCTCCGAATGAGTGCTGAGCCGAGGAGCCTCCTTTCTGATTACCGTTGATGTTGCTATCGCTATTGCTGTGGATGTATCCCTCCGTACCGTCAACGGTTCCGCCGTCGTATTCAATCTTGACGGGAGGTGGCCCGGCACTCGACTGGATCTCGGCAGCGGAGGGGAGCGTAAGAGTGATAGATCTGGAAGCTAACAGCTCCTCGGCTACTTCTGGCTCAACCGCAACTACAAGGGGTCCGCCACCTGCTCTACTAGGTCCTGATCCTGACTCTGTTTGGGTCCCCCTTCTGCCGATCTGTAAGACTTGTTCGAGTATACGGTGGTGTTCCTCGCTTGCGGCCTTGTACTTGCAGTTCACCTTGCGGCAGGTTGGGCAGGGCTCGCCGTTGTCGCAATCGCTGTCGTCGCCGTTGTCGCTGTAGGATTCCCCGGTGACTTTAAAGATGGCTTGACCGCGGTGCCTGATCAGAGGCGGAACAAATGCAGCTGGAGCTTGATTCTCAGCTTCAAGGGGAGCTTGCTGGCCGAAGATCCCCAAATCAGCCTCCCTCTGCCGGCCTGCTCCAGTCCTCCCCTTGCTTGACTTCTTCTTTCCCTTGCTCTTCCCCATTGGCGAGTCCCGCGGTCAAGCCAACACAAGTAAGTACCTTAGCCCTATCCGCCTTCCCGCCTCGCAAATAAGGGTCAGATAGGTAATTTAGTAGTCGAGAAGTAGGTCCTGGTTGGTTGAGATCGTATTGTGCTAGGTGGTGACAAGACGTGGAGGAGTATGGTGTCCTAAGATGTGGATGATATCCTCAGTAGCCGCTTGATATCTGGCTTGCCGTCCTCTGAGAAGCAGACGGGAGCTGCCTCAAATTATCATTGCCCTTCAAGGGCTAGTATTTGAAGATTAATGTGACCTCTTTTGTGAGCAGAATCTCTGTTCGTGTTTGAGCAATGAGCTCACGATGAGCTCACGATGCTGGACTGGGAAAACACAGGGGTTGAGACTTGCTGGGAAGGCCTTGTGAGGTCGTTTGTTCTGCAAGTTATCCTGAGTCTGAAAGAAGAAGAAAAAAGAGTACCAGTATTCAAAGGGTTCACTTCTTTCCATACTTTGCAGATTAAGCAACCGATTTTTGTTTTGTTGATATGTGGTCGTCCTGCCATTGTATTGTCACCTGTGAGTCGTGCCGGCCCCCCTGTGTGATTATCGTGTAAGTCGCCCTCGCCCTTACCTGCAACATCATCTGCCAATCCACAATCAACATCCTCCAGCAGACCTCTACCTAAACAGCAACAACAACATTCCAAGATATTTAATTCTACTAGGTACCTATCCATCTGCCTACCCAGCTACTCCTAGTCAAGATCTTTCTGACTATAACCTTGAATTACTCGTAGACCTTAGTGTATAGCAAGATTCTGACCTGGCCCTGTCTACGGCCACGGCTCCTCCCACTAGTTCAACTACCTACTGTGTCCTATTATCATTCCATTGGCAACTCGGAGTACAATATCCTTAGACGGAAGCTGTTCCACTTTGTATTGGTGGGTATCACACAATTTCGAGTACCTAGGCAATGTTAGGTATAAGCTTAAAATGACCTTACCTACGGCTGCACCGCAGCTTGGCTTCTTGGGTAAGGTAATGTTCGGTTAGGTATTTTGCTGCTGCGCCGTACGCTAGCGACTGCGCCACTACCGTTACTGCCTAAAGACCCGTCGATATAAGCAGCTTTAGCAGCCCTCCTGAGTGCATTCGCCTCTGCGCAACAACATTCATCCCAATAACGTCACGATATTTGGCGTACGACTGTCGGCCTATTGAATTTGAGTGAAGTGCCAGACTCCCCGCGACTACGAATCTTGCAAGGCAGGCATTGATTGTTTGCAAGGGGTAGCTCATCGATCAGCAATGGGAAAGCCGTCAATCGACCGGGCGCCGTACAGCGACGATGCCGTGTCTCTCCATACGCAGCCGGGCGACAGCTACCTGGACCACGACGCCCCCGAACTGCAAGACGACGACCTGCCGCCGCTCTACGAGGATGTCGCCGACTCCAGCAGCAGCTCCGCCCCGCTGCTTGCCTCTACCCCGACCAACGTCCTCCCTCCCTCCGCCATCTCCTGCACTTATAAGGACGCCAACACGGGCCTAGAATGCTTTCTCGACCCACAGCTGGATGCCGACCCCAAGTATCTTGAGTCTCATCTACGGTATTGGGCCTCAATCCCGCCACGCCCATATGTCCGCGTCTTCGGATCCCACCGTGAACGGGTAGACAACAATGGCAAGAAGGAGAACAAGAGCGTCACGGACTTTGATGTCAAGGTCGAGCTGACGCCGTATCTGTTCTCGGACGCCTCGAACCGGATCTCTTGGCGGGGCCTGAGCACCGTCGAGAATGGCGAGAAGACACGCCGCGGCACGGTTTTGAGGAAGCGGGCCCCCGGACACAAGCAAGCGATCGAGGTCGGACACACAGACAAGCCTACCCTGGCCGAATGGTGTCACCTCTACTGCGCCTCGCACGCGGGGCTGAAAGTGTTCTCGCTGAAGAGGAAAGTCACCGGCTTCGACGCTGAGAAATTGAAGGAGAGACTAGAGTCTATGGTTCGGCAGACAAACTACCGCGGCAGTCTGCAGGTGACCTTCCCGGTGGTAAACGATCAGGTCGACGTCTACAACGACTGTAAGACAAACCGCTGGCGGATGACTAATTGGATTGCTTGGCTGTGCTATCTTACTCTCATGTTCATCTTCACCTGGCCATATCTCTTCTTCCGCACAAAGCGCTTCGAGGTCGCCGTTGCAGAGTGGCCCTTTTCGCGACCTGGGCAGAACGGTACCAAGGAATACGTCTCGATCAGTGAGGATCAGTGGTACAATATGTGGGCTAGAGCCGTCTCCAAAGCCGTTCTGGAGAAGCGTCAGGCCACGCTGGACCAGCAGGATCTGATATCGTCACAAAGCATGGACCAGCCATTCAATACTGGTAGCTCAACGGTCGATGGCGCTTTGGGATTCCTCAGAGCTGCTGTGAGCGCCACGAATGAGGTGAATAGACAGCTTGGTTGGGGAGGACATACTTGTTGAATATGTCCATGCGTGCGCTTGACCTTTTCGAAGTCTTCCCTTCCAGAGTAAGTGGAGTATTGTCTCGAAGGGGACTGCAATGATGTTACGTGTAATAAAACATGCTGGATTGGTATGGATACAAATGTTCCATTAATTCATCGATTGTGGTTGAAACTTGATGGATGACGTTGAGAGGTTGACGGAGCTTCTTTACGTTACAGCAGATGGCACATAAGCGTCCAAGTTCTTCCGTCTTTAACCGCCCTGCGGTGTGATGTCTTAGTCTTCGAGGTGATTGCTAAAGAGACGCAGAATCCCACTGGTGGCTTGAATGAGCCCTGGCAAGGTCTAAGGTCATATCGTAGCAAGTTCTAACCCTTTTGTAGTGTCGGCCTGGTGCCGATACGGGACCGAAGTAATCTTCGGACTCATTGCTGACAAGGCCTCCCCACCTAGGAAGAGTGAGATGTCTGGGAGCTACCTAGGTAGCACAAACAACCCATGCTGTCGGTTTCGCCTGACATTGCGATTATCTATTTCTTCTGAATGTCGGCTCGGAGCTTAGAATTTTCGGATCACATTGCCCTTTCATCCACACGCCAACACTATCACCCGCAATATTCAGCAGTCGGAAAGCTTCAAGCATGTCCTTCCAACTATTCGCAAACCTCTTCGCATACGGCTTTGGCGCCATGTGTATATCTACAGCCTTGCCCTTTGTCGGCATACCATTCCCCAAGAAAGAGACAGCGGCGTACTATCAGCGCAAGAACGAATGGAATGCCAAGCTGTCGGGCTACCGCATCTCCTCAGGCACGGCGGGTATTCTTGGGGCTACTTTGCGGGTTGGTGTCGGCTTGGGGGTTGTCTTCCCGTCAACTCGAGAGGTAACACTGTTGATCAAGGGAGCCATCGTCAGCGTAGGGACCGTGCTGGCGTACCGGGATGGCCGTCCAATGAAGCCGCAGTGGACAATGCTTGCACTGGTTACAGCGTGCCTGGGCTTAGGGAGACTCGCGCGATGATGCAACGGGCGCGTACCCTTGTGGTCTATCTAAGGGCAGATGTAACATCTTTGTATTGAGATGCTATGTATTCTAATCAAGTGACACTGTATTTATCACCATTAACTATATATCGTGCCAGCCAAGTCAAAACATCTTTCAATAGCTATTGTCACAGGAGCGTACATGACTACATCGTTGTGCCCTTCATTTTGTCAGTCCTCTTCATGAGACCGGGGGTGCGCTTGGAGTTCTACTCACCACCGTATGGAAACTGCTCGTGTGTGATGACAATGTCTGGTTCAGCTGTCCAAGTCGCCTTAAAGTACTTGTCGCCCTTCCACACGGTCCGCTCATCTTTCATTTCTATCAAGTCTTGCGGGTCCAGACCGCCATCGACGGTGGCGTTTGCAGCCGCAGCGAACAGTCTATCGCTCTCGTGGCATGGAATGTCCCAATCGTTCGCGCCATGGATGAGAGACAGCCGTAACCTGCCTCGTCGTTCTTTGACCGATTTAGTCAAAGACGCTAGGCGATCAACCGATTGCCACTTGTCGACTATGAACCCTAATATCCACCTCAGCAGAGGTGGGATGATTTTGAGTGGTCTCAGGACGGGCACATAGCCGGCGATGGCATATCCTGCAAGCATGGTGGGCATTGAACTAAAGCCGGACACAAGGACGACGCCGGCAAAGTCCACCCCCGTGGCCGCATAACGCTCGGCGACTCCTGAGGTGATAGCGGTGCCGAGACTCTGTCCTAGGAGAACGATGCGTGACGCGGGAATTCCGGCAACGTTGATAGCGAAGTCGACAAGAGCGGAGGCATCTGTAATGAGGCCCTGCTCGGTTGGCGAGCCGGTGCTGTGGCCGAAGCCGCGATAGTCGATCGCGATGATATGATACGAGGAAGTGTCTGTCAGAACATGGTAGCTCGCAGCCCGGACGCCTTGTGTGATGTGGCCTGCGTTCCCATGAACTGGCACGTTGTTTAGCATGAAAGTATACAGGCAGGACAACTATGCATCTTGGGTATGCATACGGTACAGAATCAGCCGAGATTGGGGATCGTCCTTGAGCAACTTGAAGGCTTCTGTCTTGACGAAATCCTGGGTCCGCGCAGAGGGCTGCTTGATCAGGAGGTCCTCATTCTTGGCATAGACAGGCAGCGGGAGGACATGCCAGGCATAGATGCTCTCTCCGTCCGGGGTACTGATGTTGAAAGCTGTCACCTGGTTCTCTGCAGACATCAACGACAGTTCACTCCGCCACGCTCGCTCGGGCTCTTTCTCATCTGAGAAGCCATAAAGGGCGAGCTGAGATCAAGGCTTGTCGACTTACTGGCGAATCCCCATTTCTCTGGTTTGTCAACGCCACTCCACCACAAAGTATGGACTCGATGAGCATACACAGCACTAAGCAATGACTTTTCAGCAATTGCAGTAAAGAATGCCGTCTTCTCAGAGAATACATACTGTCTTTGGACGAACGGAATCATGAGCAGCCCGACGAAAAGGCAGTAGAGGACCAACGGGCCGGCGGCAGCAAAAGCCCAGTAGGCATATTTGGAGGAAGCCATTTGCAGACTATCGAGCCAACGAGATCTAAGCCGAGGATTAACACGAGCCAAGAGAGCAGGAGAGAGAGACCGACGGGATCTACTGTCAGAACGGCAAACACAAGCTAACTAACGGGATCACCGACTGCAGCACATGATGAGTTCTGTTGCAGTGATTTATACTAGAGAAGAGTGTTGAACGAAGTCGGGTAGACTTGCGGATACGCTGGCTGCAGGTGGTGTGCCTAGCTAGGCTAGGTACCTACCTGGCAATACAATACTTACCTACATGGGAAAGGCAATGAATGTTCATGGGTCGCGGCCGCTGCTCTAGTACCTATAATTAATTAGGCGACTGCTAGAAGCTGCACAGTGCAGATTACATAAGGTAGTACAATGCTCCGCTAACATTAAATATGCTTCTCCGCGGTGGAGTCAAAGTTCTCTGTTATGACATTTGAGCATGTGGACTGTGCCCAGGTGCCCATAACGAAACGCGGCTGTGATCGCAGTGAGCCGCAACACCTAACACCTCACAACGACGACATGCAGATGCGCACCACCTTGATCAATCTGTCTTACCTACCTTTCAGCGGTGGCAAGCAAACGGTACGGTGTATGCCTCCTTACCTTGGGTAGGTGTAAACGGTACCTATCTAGATAAGTCTTCTAGTGTCCAAAGTCATGCAGTCTAACCTCTTTCCTATCCCTACCCACTGGCTTTTGTCCACCACAGGCCCTGAGGTGACACTCGAAGAATTGGGTGAGTGAGACTCCAAGACGGGGATTTGTGGAGAATTTTCCAACCTTGAATGCCCCCCGTGATCGTATCGACTATCAGTGTTCATCTATCTCTTGATACCGATCAAGAGTGGGCAATGTATGTGTGGGCTATTCATACCTACTACCTAGGTAGCTCGACAAGTAGTAAGAGTGATTAAATATGGCTAGATCCCAAGCATAATTTAATTAACAGGTATACAGACGCTAGACGCCAGACGGTCCGCGCCTCTTGCTGAGCTGAAGGAAGGTACCTACCTAGCAGTGCTGGCACAGAAACGCGGCACCCACAGGAAAGCACAGTACAGCACAGTGTTGGATCTGTGAGCACCAAGGCCCCATCACAAAACTCGCTTCTTACACATCCTCCAGCACCAGCACCAGCACCAGCACCAGCACCAGCACCAGCAGGCGGGCCATTGCTTCCTATCACCACCAACTCTCCCAAGCACATCGCATCACACGATACGATACGATACGACACGATTACGACACGCGACACGCTGCAGCCGAGCCAGCGGCCAGTCCGGCTTGTGGAATCCGTTCAAATGCATTTATAGCTCTGGGAAAGGCGCGCGATTCTCGTCATTTCTACAAGTAGACCAGTCGTCGTCTTCTCCTCTCTTCTTGTTCTTCTGCCGGCTTGTAGCCTACCGCGAACATCACCACCGTCGCCGTCATGGAGAGAAAGCGAAAGCTGCCCGCCCGCGCGGCTGCGCGCGTCGAGCACATCGCGAAGAAGAGGACAGCGACGCCTCCCGACAATCGCTCGGCCACGCCCGCCTCTGCACCGACGCCCGCCCCCGAAGAGCCTCCTCCTCCCGCCCCGGCGCCCGCACAGCTGTTGCCCAAGTCCATACAGGCCGGGAAGCCTCTACCGACCGTCGAGGACCCCCAGCCCGCAGATCTGCCGGAGAAGGACTACCAATCCGTGCAAGAGAGGTAAGCATCAGCGCAACGGCAGTCGCAGTGATGGCTGGCAAGCCGTACATGAGGAGTTCACCGTTCAGATGGCTAACGTGTTTCCGGTGTAGCGGCGTGTTGGCAGAGTCCCTCTCCCGCTCACGACAGCGATGGATCAGCGAAGGCATATTCGAGAAGTACTGGTCCAAACCCTCCAAGCGGAAAGGCGTCGTCATAGAAGAGCCCAACAATCCTTCCAAGGACACCATGATCAAGCTCGGCCCCGTCACTATCACCGTCGAGCCGCACGTCTTTGAGGCCACCATGTTCGCCGTCAAGGATCCTAAACCTCCTCCGCCGCAGCCCGTATTCCGACCCATCATGCAGTATGGGCCCCCCAACGGAACTATGCCGCCCCCTCCCACACCCTCGACTGCCAACTCGACTCCCGCTCCTCCTGCCTCGCTCCCCCAGCCGTCTCAGCCGCAGACCCCGGGACCCCCTGCCCCTCCTCCCCCTCCACCACCTGCTTCCGCCCAAGCACCTCCGATAGCATCCTCCTCGATACCACACGCACCACCGAACCCGGTACCTTCCCCTCGCGGCATGGAAGGTGTGCTGTCCCCGAGCACGGCAACGCCTCAGCCAGTCTCGCGGCCCATGGTAACACAGTCACCCGCTGTTGTACAACACTCACAACCGTCGCCCTCGCCGATTGTCGCGCCCGCCATCGCGCCCGTGCCACCGGTGGCTCTACCTCCTTCTTACCCACCTCGTTCTCCTGCCCCAGGAGCTGGTGCTCCCACTCCGCCCATTTCCAATGGAGCCCCAACGCCGTCCGCTCGTCCAGCGCAGCCTGCAGGGACGGACCCGATCATCGTCACACTGGCGGAGAAAGCTACCGAGGATCCCCAGCTGCGTGACCTCATGAAGCGGGTGGCCAACGGTGCCGCGCCAAAAGAGGAACTCGAGCGTTTCCAGGCAATCATAGACCAGATCACCGCCGAGAGTAAAAGGAAGGGTGGGCAACAGGGCCCCTCGGCGGACCGGCTGCTCGTAGACGGGCGGACCGTGCGATATTTTGCGGACGAAGTTAGGGTCATCTTGGATATCGTCTACGCTACCAATCCGAAGCAAACGTCCGCCGATCTGAGGCCACCCGAGGGCAGCGATCCTCTAATCGTACTATTAGTGAAAACAGCATTGGACGATGCAAAGACCAGGGACATGGTCCGACGCATTGCTGAGAACAGGCCGCTATTCTCAGACGCTACAGACTTGAAGGCGCTTCTAGATCGGCTGAAGAACAGGGTCATAAGGGAGCGGGAATATCTCAAATCTCAGGCACTGTCCCAGTCACCTGTTCCGTCAAAAGGCAGCGGCGCTCCCAATGGCCTCCCGAGTCCGTCACTTAACATGCCCGGTCAGGGCCAAAGAGTGCAGACGCCTCCGCAACAGGCCCTGCGCTCCAAAGGCCCACCTCCGGTGGTCAAACCAGACATCTCGGCTATCGTATTTGAGTTTGCAGGTGGCAGCGGCGATCGGTACTTGTTCCCAAAGTTTAGCATACTAGAGTATGTGCAGTCTCCTGCTGGTCAACAGGTGATCGCCTCTTTCTTGATCGTTCGCAAAGGCAGTACATCAGAATACGGCGGTGATCCAGCCCTTGATTACTATCAGCCCGTAACGATACGTCTGTGGTCACCTGCTGGCAAACATCTAGACAGCCTGGCTAAAGTGGTGGCACCGCCGGATGAAGTACAGCGGTACATGGATGACATTATGGACAACATGACCCGTGCTGAGTATATCCTTTTGGCAATGAGATTGCCCAAGGGTGATAAAGAGGTCAAGGAGGACGGGGAAGTCCTGGAGAAGGAGAAGCCGGAGGAGGCAAATAGTGTGCCGCCGGAGACGAAGGATCAAAATCCATGGCAACGACGGTCTACCTTACTCTGGAAAACGGAGAAACTGGCCAAAGCTGCGCCATTGCGACTCCCTTCGTTGAAGGATAATAGGGACGAGGACGAGCGTTATCAAAGCTTTGTTGCGAGTGTCAGCCGCAAAATGCTGGAAGAGGAAGTGTAAAACTACCAGGGCATGTGGTGTCACGGACCACGTTGGCTCCCATTTTGCTCTGGTTCCACGACGCGTAACATCTGGGTCTTGTCGATTATAGGTATGGGAAAGGCGCGACGAGGTTGGGCATGGAATCGTTTGGGGGGTTTGTCGTCATTTTATTTAGGGCTGTAGGTATCATTGCTGTCAGTTCAAAGTCGTTGGAGCTGAGTCTCCCTTGATCGCATTTGATTCTTCATGCTGAGGGCTTTTCGTTTCATATCCTTTGCTGTGACATAGAGGGGAACAGGTCACTCCACTACACAGTTCATCAAGTGCACCTAGAGGAGGCGAAAAGTACTAGAATGGACCGCTCATGCTAACTTGGCATTTCTCCCCATGCATCAGGCTATAGCCTCTCACCTTTTCAACTCCGCTTTTGCTGAGATCAATGATAGCAAGACTTGTGCAAATGGGGTTGCTGGCCACTGTACTGCACAGGAAGGTTTGCGAGCCACCCGGATGGCAGTACACACTCAACTCCACAACCCGTGGCGGTCAGACGTTCCCAATCAGTTGAAGAACAGAGGGCTTCTTCACAAGTTGATGCTAGAGAATGGCTTTCGCTGCTGCTCGACATCCATCATTTCGTGGTCATCTTGTAGAGTGCGAAGTCTTCCTCGTCTGGTTCTTGGTCTAGCCTGCGTGTGAGGATGACATTTGTGGATTTCCAATATACCAATGAGCAATCGGAAAACTCATATCCGCAAGGACTTCCTTTAACGCCATGCCCTTCCCCTAGTACGTCCAGTCCAGTAGGGGTATCCTGCGAAAGTGGGCGAATTAGCGAGAGTGTCTCCTCGACAACGGAGCAAAGCCGACAGTCGTCACAAATAGCAGCAAACGATGGCCGGCATTGTCAGTCCATTCGAGGAGCCGGAGACGTCATACTTGACAGTATTTGTACGTTTTGCATGAAGAGGCAACCCTGTGAAAAGGTCAAGCAGGCAACGCAGACGACGATATCTCATTTGCCGCCGGAGGAAGATTTGATCCTTGCTGCCACACTGGACAGCGGAGTTATATCCGCTTCAACCACTGGGCCCAAGTCTTCAGAGTCTTATACAGGTTCGGCACTCTACAGCGAAAAGGCTTACCCATTGATCCCTTCACCCTGCCCGGATGGTGGTCTACGGGCTTGGCTCACTGTCCTCGGGTCTTTCTTCACTACAATTGCTACGTTCGGATTCATCAACTCTGTTGGCATTCTCCAGGCGCATCTCGAGACGCATCAGTTGTCCAATTTTAGTAGCAGCGACATTGCATGGATTCCCGGCTTCAACATATTCCTCTGTCTTTTCCTGGGCGTGCAGATCGGACCACTGTTCGACCGGTATGGCCCTCGGTGGCTAATACCAGCTGGGGGCGCTGGGTACGTAGGCGGGCTGGTCATCATGAGCTTCCTAGGATGCGATAGCTGTGGCGACCAGCATCGCGGAGGCGGAGGGAAGCGATATGTCAGCCTGCTGCTCACTTGGGGCGTACTGTGTGGCACCGGCGCCGCTTTGCTATGCACCACAGCGCTGAGCGTCATCTCACATTGGTTCGACAAACGTCGAGGCCTCGCCAGTGGTATTGTGTTTGTTGGGAGCAGCATTGGGGGCGTGGGATTCCCGCTGCTCATGCGCACCACTCTACCCACACTCGGCTGGGCCTGGACGATACGCATCATAGCCGGCATTGTAGCCTTACTGGTTGGTATGGGTAGTTTTCTGATCCGGGGTAGAATCAGGGGCGGGAAAGGGGACGGGTTGATTGACCTGAGGTGCTTCAGGGACTGGCGGCTTGTCTGGACAACGCTGGGAATATCCTGTACGTGCCTGAACAGAATCGATCATTCAAGCTGTGCTGACAGCTCTTGCAGTGATCGAGTTTGTACTCATCGGAGCCATGGGCCTGCTTCCGACTTGGGTGATCCGGGAGGGCTTTGGCCAAGCGGTCTCATTCAACATTGTGGCACTGACCAATGGGTGAGCTTCATGAATGCGCACCGTGTTATATCTTAGACTGACAAAGTTATTTGAATAGTGGCTCGGGCGTTGGGCGATTTGTGGCAGGAGCAATGTCTGACCATATTGGGCGGTTCAATACCGCCATCTTGACCCTGACATGGGCCACTACAGTCATTTTTGGTGTTTGGCTATCGGTTGACCACAGAGTCTGGATGGTATATCTATTTGGTCCTCTTTTTGGCTTTGGAACAGGAAGCCTTATCAGCATGTCGCCGGTTTGCATCGGACAGTAGGATCAGTGATGCCAAACCTTACGTGACACATGTACGCTAACACTTCGAAACCAGACTTTGTACAGTCAATAAGTTCGGTCGGTTCTACGGAACTAGTTATAGCGTCGTCAGCATTTTGTGAGTGGAATATATGCACTGGTTCACTCGCACGGCTAACAGTATTCCAACATTTACAGTGCTTTCTGCTGCATTCCTCTTAGTGCTCAGATCTTGCAGGGTGTTGGCCCGACGGGGCTTGTCGTTGTATTTGGTGGGACACTGATACTTGCTATCTTCTCGTTTGTGATGGCACGTTGGTCTTGCCTGGATTACACCTGGCGATGGAAAGTGAAGGTTTGAAGATTCAATACCCTTGACCTAGCGGTTGACAATGAAAAGGAGGCTGAGCCTATTGGGATTGACATACGAAAACAAATGGACATTAACGAGGTTATTGTAATACTAGTGCTTGAAATGAGGATACGGAAAGCATAAGGGTAGATATTGTTGGGTAATGTGTAATATCGTGGTTGATGGCTCATTGTTATATTTACCCAAATCATTGACACCAAAGGCTGGGATCGACATATCAAATTGGATATACCGTAATTGTCTCGTGTCGATTGCACAAATGACTTTAGAGCTTATTCTCCGTTTATTGGAAAGTCTCGCGGTGGTATGTGTGAGTGGAAAGAACTGATTGTTTGGGTGCATCAAGTTGCTTTGCTAAACCAATATTCTGCTGAACCAATATTCAAGTCCTTCACGGCACAGATTGTGGCGTAGCACTTTACCCTGCAGCCAACAGCTTGGAAATCTCGACCAGACTGGGCGGGCAACGAAATGCACACTAAGCCCTACGACAGAGAGGGCGGAATCAGCCCAGGAGAGGCAGGGATCAGCTTACATCCCCTCAGACGGTGGACTGGTCAGATGTAGTTTGTAATTATGACTGTACGTACAGTTATTACTCTAGTGCTGCCTTGTTCGCAACTGGCAACTCCGCCCGCTGTGTCATACGAACATGCAAAAGGCTTTCTTGCATCTACAGACAGACGGGCGGAATGTCCCGACGGATTGCTGCGTATCATCAAGTTTTGGGGGACTGAAATGGCAAACATTCAGCACTTACGGTACTCAATTGCGTGTGTGCGAGAAGAAGTATCTAACGTTAGTGTGCATGGAAGGGTTTGACGGTGAGTGAGTCACCCCGGACAAGCCCAGACTGTGTGTGGTGGGTGTGGGTGGTTGTGTGGGTGGAGGTTGGCGGAAGGATTACCTAGGTATGATTACCTACCTTACCATACCATACCTACCAGGCATGTATGTATGCATGTATGTATGTATGTATCGTATCTTCTTCCCCCTGCGCACTCATCGACGACACATGTTGCGTATGGGCGGGCGAATACGTGTGCGTGCGTACGTGCATGGGTGTATGCGTGCAGCTGACGAGGGAAGGACAACTGACAGGCCCCGCCCCACTCGCCTTTTCGTAAGACGTTGAGAGTGATATGATGAGTCCTCCGAGACGTACAGGACAGTTGAGTAGAGTACATCCAGGACATGCGGTACAGTACTCTCTCTCCGTCTAGGACTTCGATCCCTCAAGGCCAATTGGTTTGGTTCCGCGGTCCATCTTGTACCTAGGTATGTACTAGGCGATCTATCATCATTGCGGCGAAGGCCATGGGAGGGCCAGAAAGCCTGCCTTGGGTAGCAAACATTTGCTTGCTGGGTGATTGACTATTGCCTACTTGAAGAGAGTGCCGATGCAGCATCCATTTCATCGGGCTTCTCTTGTTGCCTTGGGAGTCGGGCGGGTCAAACGAGGGGTGTGGTATATTGCTTACCTACTGCGTAGGTAACAGCTAAGCTTTTTATGCCAAGTATAAAACGGTACTTTGATTTGGATGCGGCTGTTCTGAATGAATGAGTCCTGCCTCTTCGGATCCGGCTCTCGGCTCCAGGCACTGACTGGCCTGGGGCAGTGTCCCAAGATAGGTACATGTACTCTACATACAAGCAAGTACCAAAACGAATGCCTCAGACCTTTGGGACATGCCCAGGTAGTCCCTGCAGATCCGCTTCTAGACGTGTGACTGTTAGGCATCCCCTTTCTCCGCAACGCATTGTGAAGCACACGATGAATGAATAACAAGTCGTTGGCTGCCTAAAGGACCTCAGGCTTGCGAGGTCCACATCCGACTCCAACGCCTTGGGATCCTTGGACGCGCTTATTGTGGAAATAAAGGTATGACCTCAGGGCAGGGCCTGCAGCAGCTGGCCGCAGTAGTACTCGTCACCCTTGCGATATAGCCTCGACTTGTCATATACCGTTGTATCCCTCCCTCCTAATGCTCGCTAGTCTGCCTAGGTTGTAGGATTAGTCCGACTGGGAGGCTGGTGTTCTGGCAGACACTGTACATCCCTTACATACATATGGATGTCTGCCGCCAACTCGTTGCCTTATGTCTCTACCCCCTTACTAGTAATCCGTGTTTAGAGGTTCGAAAGAAGCCATCCTGTGCCTTTCATCCAAGCCAAGTGCCATAATAGGAATCTAAATCTCAGAAAGCGGATCGATATCCTATACACGTCAATTCGCAGTCCTCAAATATCTTGCCCCGTGCCTGCTGAAGAGGCAAACGCTTGGGTCCGTTTTCTCTTTTAGTCTTAATCACCAGCGCAAGCCGTCATAGGCTGAGGGACCATGGTGGCTACAATTACAAACACTTCATCGACATGTCTTCTGTATGCGCATACACAAGCCATCCTCCTCGGCTTGGTCGTTTTCCATCTGTCCCTAGTCTCAGGTGCGCCTGTAGAAGGAACCTCGTGCGGAAACCCCAACTGTGCCTCGTCTGGCCACGACCCTTCTTCGAATAAAGATGACGACAAGGCAACGGGAGGAGCAGGAGGCGGAAAGGGTTTGCTCGACCAGTCCTTAGGCGTGCAGCTCGGCTCCGGCTTCCTGCTCGGCATGGCCATTGGTGTTGTGCTATATGGTCTATGGAGGGGGTGTTGGGCTGCTGGACGACGCTGTCGGCCTGGCAATTCGCAAGGAAGTGCACCATGAATCCTTCCTGACAGACACTGGACGCATATATGATCCTATCATCCCCCCGAAAGTGTACTTGGATGTGAACTGACGGTCGGGTTTCATACGCGTCTACCAGGGGACAACATCAACACTCAGCAAGACTTTGTGATATAGAGCTAACATCCGCCAGCGGGTAAGCACTCTTTTCAAAGGCCCAATACTCTGCTTTGGGACCACTCTCCTTGAGTAGTGCCATGTCTTGGCTCGTCGTACTCAGGAATCACCTATCCGCCTTCAGCGCTCGAATAGACTTTGGAGCCACTTTTGCAAACAAACGGCAACCTGCTATGTTGCAGAGGTGGGCAGGATAGAGCTCACAATAGGAGTGAAAAAGAATGGGATTAGGTATCACCCGAACGACATGCGTCGCTCTGGTCGAGGCTGTGGATATAACAAAACCAGATCGGAGTGATCTGAAACTACCACATCCTGAACCTGCACAGCCCGATAACTTGGTTTTACAGAGCCACTTCTTCTCTTTTTCCAAAGACCTGCGAAGTCTACCAAGACGACACACTAGCATCAAGGCATCGACAGATGACACAGGGCATATCTGGAATTTCTCAATTGCTTCACCAGGGTGTTGATATTTGTTCAGTATCAATATGGCCTCAAATGGGGCCACATCTATGTCGAAGCACCACATATTAAAGCCTTTCAAGTCCGTCACAGCCATGCTGAGGTGCTCGATTAAGAAGGCCGCGACACTGCACAGGCCTCTGGCGAGAGCTGCGTCGACACTCTGGCAGGGTACCGCCGTATCGCAGAAATGGGGCATTCCAGATTGCTGGCATGTTCGTATCCAACCAACCGCAAAAGAATACAAATCTTAACGTCTCGACGCCGATATATTCTAGATTATTGCGCACACCAGTAAATACGAACTGATGTTATCCCTCTGACGCTGAGCTAATGACTTTAGTAGCCAACATACTACCAACAGCACAGAGTCACGAGCGTATAACCATCGACACGATGCCTGTGCTTGCGTTCTTGAGCGATCTTGATGGGATAGAGCTCGTGTTCGATATGCTTGAGACAAGGGGATTTCAGACGCGCGATGGCCACATCTGGGAGTGATCGGATCTGCTGGGACATTGAAATCCATGAGGGTATCCTAGGTATAGAGAGGGCGATCAATGGCCGTCAATAAATCATGCAAAACTTCACGACCTTTGTCTATGCTCCCCAATTGTGTAACCCCTAGCCACGCCGCTTCTACCTTCCTCGATAGCCGCACTTCTCTCCTCGCTGTAGTCACTCCCTAGCCCTTGCCAAGTACGCTGTGATCTCAGGTACTCTGCTCCAGGACTTACTACTCCATTGACAGTCGCAAGATCTGACTTCGGTCGTAGTGTGAGAGCATCTGACGATGTCCCGGGTTGACCTGCCTGCGAAGTTGCTTGTTCCCTGCTGCCGCGAGCAGCAGCCATCCGCATTGGCCGGCTATGGCTAACCAGCTTTCCGGTACGAAGATCAAATTGCGGCGGCTCGGACTCCTCGTCCTCGATATCACCGTAGTCAACGACATCTGGCTGAGGGGGTAGCATCTCGGCAGTCGTGTGTCCCTCAATGGCGTTTGGCGGCTCCTTCTCGACTTTCTTTCCTACAGTCTCAATGCCGCCCCACCATTCGACTCCCCATATCCTTTCTTCATCACTCATCAAGGCAGCCTCCAGTTCGAATGGTGTTATAACAGGCCTGAAAAAGCCAGCATCATCCTCGACAAGACTGCTCTCCCAGCAACCAATAATGACCCACCCGTCGATCTCGGCAAAGTTTGCCAGCTTCGCTGGATTCAGCTTTCCCACGACGACAGTGTAGCTTTTCTTTCCAGCTGCAGCTATCTGCTTACGTATCGAGTCTATCGAGGAGAGGTAATTTGACACTGACAAGGTGTTAACTAGGATGCCGATGATGCCAGCGGTCGCTAGTGTCAGCACGCGGGCATACCGGCGCCCAAGAAGAGCCCGGGTCCTTCGTGCATCCGAAGAGTCAGTGTCAGGGCCTGTTCCTGTCGTGAATATGTGGAGAGCCTTGACTCTTGAGGATAGGGCGAGCAGGAGCGCAGTTGGGGGCGATGACACATGGAAAACAGAGTATTCCAGGAGATCTATGCCGCCCCTTTCCCCAATGCTCACCTCTTTACCCTCAATATCAACAACTTTTCGATTTGGGATTAGCCCTAGAGGATCGTGCACAATTGATGTAGACACAATGTTGCTGTATCCTAGCGCTTGAAGGGCATGCATGAGTGCCGAGATGTGGTCCTGGTATGTGACGTCTGCCATCAAGACAACCCTCGAGCTCTTCTCTGGGTGCTCTTGCTCGAAAGCGGCAATCACAGTATCGTGGTCTAGCTTGTGCTTGGTAAAGACGTAGATCACAGGTAGTCGTGACGTTGGAGACAGGCATGACCGGCCATAATGTACAACAACATCCGCATGGACGTGCTCCGCCGCAATCTCGTCCACACAGCATGCGCTGTACGAGGTGTCTGCAAGGATGTATATTCTTTCTTTTTGATCTGTCGGTGTGCTCTGCCCAACATTCGACGACTGGATTTCAGCAGAGTTTGGGTTCGAATCGCCTTCAACCGTTGCATTCCCATTCTCTCTTGGCCTTTGTGAGGCGAGCTCATCATGGAGCAGTGCCACTATCCTGGGCGCGTCTCCTAGCATCGAATCGGGGAACTGCAATGCCACTCTTCGCCGACTACCCTGCCGAATCTCACGGGCAGTCCTCCCGACTTCGTAAATCTCCCGCAGGGCATTGTCGGACCTGTCTTCGGGCATACCGGCTTCCGGCGCGGCCTCCGGGTCGACATGCTCGAAAAGGTGCTCGGCCGGGGTGGAGAGAGCCGGGGCAGCCGTCAGCTCGCCGGGCATGGCGCCTATAGCTGCCGCTACCGTCGAAGGATGTTTGTAGGATTCCACGAGGCCCGTTTGCCGTTGGGGTTAGGTAAGGCTGGAGATTGCTGGCGGTTGGTTTCTCTGAGTCTCTTTCTCTCTTTTTGGTGACGTATGGTGGGTTGGTTGATGATGGTGGGGGCGGGGTTGACATTTTTTTTTCCTTTCCCCGTTGCTGCTGGCGGGAGGTGGGCCCCAAGACGGTCAGCTAGACAGTGGATGGAGCCACTAATTCTCTGGAGCCATCAGCCCTACGACTCTTGGAAATGACATTACTCATCCATCTGATCCATCACCACTTTACCTATAGGTACCTTACCTGCTCCATACCCAGTCTTTATCAGCCTACGGCATGTGACCAAGATGCATAGCTATCTACTGCTAGTCATGGGCAGGTCTCTCTCCGGACTAATCTGGAGTATATAATATAATGATGCTGGATGCTTATGTCTGATCTCTCATGTGTCTACGCTGAGCAATGCTGATGCTATAGTTACTACCTTAGCTGTGGAAGTAGACAGGTATGTTCGATCTGCTCTGTGATATCCCTACTATCAATGTTCCAAGGCCCGGACGCCTTTTAGATACCGGTAAATAGGTAGGTACCTACCTGGCCTAGAACGTGCTTCCGGGTCCGGACGAAGTCCCCGGTGACGGCCACCGCCGCTCTCCTCCCCCGGAAGGCAACTCGCTAACGGCAGTCTCGGTGGCCGGCAACTCGGGTCCGGGCACGCCGTCCGGCATTTCATTCAGCGTCCCACACGGGTGGTACTGGCCGTATGCCTGCTGGCTGTATGGGGGCTGTTCGTACACGGATGGTTGGAGCAGCTGCTCCTGCGTGGCCGCCTGTTGTTGGACCTGCGCCAACTGCTCCACCAAGGCCAGCCTCTGTCTCTTCTCACGTCGGAACTTTGTCAGAAAGAAAAAGAGCCCGGCACAGGCCAGAGCAAACCCAGTGCCAAACACAAAGCCCACAGCAATTGCCGTTGTGCTCGTGGATGAATCCGTTTCTTCGCCATGTGTGTTTGCACCTGCTGACGCTTCACCCGACGGTGTTGATGTCGAGCTGCTGGACGCTGGCACCGATGGCGAGGATGATGATGATGATGATGATGCCGGCGAAGAGCTGGAGGATGGGGATGAGCCGGCTGACACATAAGGACCGACCCGGTTGGACCCGTCGCCGCTGATCACCGCGATGAGGTAGCCCGGCTTGTAGTCAAATCAGTTGCTCGTATCGTTGCAACACTGATCGCCCTCGACGCAGCATGCCTTGCCGTTCGCCATGTCGCATGTTTGCACCCACACGCCCAGATTCAGCTGCCCTAAAGCATCTCTTGTCAGCAGCCCAGCACTGAAGGATCATTTTGCCCTCACGTCCGTAAGGCACGCATGGCTTCCGACTGACCTTTCCCGAGACACATCTGTGGACACTTGGGGTCCCGCCAGCTCGGATCTGTGCAGCTTTGCCGATACATCACCCCCGACCAGTCCTGGAAGCATGTTCCCGATTCATAGCATGCGTCGTCGTGGACACAGCACGCGCTGACGCCTCCCGTCTCTGCTGCCGCCGTATTGCAGATATACCCTGCCGTATCAATCGAGCCGTCGGGAAAGTAGCATCTCGGTTCAGTAGCGCCGTGGACTGGGATCGAGGCGGTGACGGTCAGCCCAATCGCCACAAGAATTTGCCGTTTGGATGCCATCGTTGACTATTTTATCCTCGGAAATGACTGCAAGCTTGTATTACAAGCGACTGGCAGTGTACACGCACGTCAGGTCTTATATGCTGTTTTTCTTTATCAGAAAATTCGTCATACAACTACTATGCATGCCTCAGGTCCAGCACCATGTGCAATGGCAAAAGGCTCAGGCGCCCCTAGACGCCTCGACAGTGTCTGGGACGGATTTCCACGCCGCACTACACATTGGGCAGGACGATGATTCTGGACCCTGACTGCGACGCCATTGCGTGCTGAAAATGAAGCACTGGGCGCTTGCACGTTTCTTGAAACATGAGAGATTGCCGCTGTTGGCACTGGCGGGTGCAGGCCTCGACCTGGAGGATTGCGGCACAGGAGCTGATGAAATGTCAGAGTTGGGGGCCAGAGTTTCAACATGTCAAATCACAGGCGCCATGAAGCCAATGACGGTTCGTAAAAGGACTCACTGCTTCAGATTGGCAATTTTGACTCTATAAACAATAATACTTAGCTGCATCTACAGGATATCTACAGCAGACTATAGAGAAGCCAGCCAGCGCCAGGCCCTCTAGCTTAGATATTCTCTGCCAAAACCCTCGACATGTCTCGGGATCTCGCCCATATTGGCTCCATGGACTGGTTTGCCTCAGAAGATGGTCTTCAGCTTCCAGCCCACTGCAAGAATCCGCGCGCTCGTGTAGCACAGGAGGGCCAGAGCATAAGCGGTACCAGAAAAGAGGATCAAGGCCATCCAGCCAGCCTCCTGTCCTCCCCCCAGGCCCAGCAATGCACCTCCAAGAGGCACGCTGCTCAAAGTGCCAAAGCTGGCAACGAAGTTTGCGGTGGAGATGTATCGCGCGTAATCTCTTGGGTCACAGAGCTGGCCGAGACACACCGGCACTAGGCCGAGATTGCTGCCGCTCGAGAAGCCGAAGAGCAGAGCGAATGAGATAATCATCGCCTGAGAACTTCCGGCCTGCAGCCACAACCCAAATATCGTGGCACAGCATAGTGTGATTGTGATGATAATCACGTTAAATCGACCGAACAGATCCGCTAGCACACCTGGCAGGAAGCGGCCCAACACAGAGCCAGCATTGAGCAGAGATAGGAGTGTGTACGAGGCAGTCGAGTCCTGTCCATGCGCTGCGGCAAACGACACTATGAATGTGAGCGGAACGAAAAGGCCGCATTCTAGGAAGAAAGTCCCCAGAGCTGACAGCGCGTAGCTCTTGTTCTTGAAGACAGAAATATCAGGCCAGATAGAGTCAAGATTATCTCTGCGGCGAGGAAGGCGTGATCGAATCCAGAGATTAGCAGGCACTGCCAAGGCAAGTTGGATGAACCCCAGGATCCGGGTACTCCAGGCAAAGCCGAGCTGGGGAAGCAGACGTTGCAGTAGGAGCGGAAACAAGATTCCACCAATGCCGCCAGCGGTGGTTGCTATGCCAGTTGCGAAGCCGCGTCGAAGGTTGAAGAAGTGTGCGATGGCACCATAAGCCGGAGAGTTGAGGAAAGCACCTCCTAGCCCACCGAGGACCGAGTAGGTGAGGAGTATTTGGTAATACTCTAGCTGATAGTGAGTTGCCGAACGGCATTAGATCTGAATGGGGAATGGATATGAGACTAACCTTCACAAAATCCTAAAAGCAACAGAGATAAAGCCATGAGACAGCTGCCAATGGCTACAAGGAGCCGAGGGCCATGATGATCGAAAAGGGGGCCGACTTGTATGCCGACGAAGAAGACGAAGAACAGGTACAAGCTGAATATCCAGCCGATCTGTGAGGATGAATACTCGGATAGCTGGTGCGTTGAGAAATAGGATTCGAAGACAGCTGAAGAATTGATGACTCCAAAGACTGACAGCATGGCGCAGAATGAGCCAAATACCACCAACCAAGCCTGCAAGCCTCCCTCTGGGAACGTCAACGTAGAGACAGCAGACGGTTGCCTCCTCAGTCGTTGGTCGGAGCCATCACAGAAGCGTGGGTCATGGCCAGCGCCGCCATCGTCGTTGCTATCAGAATCAGAGAACCGTTCTTTGTGGACGATATCCTGCTTTTCGAGGTCGGTCGACGAGTCATTAGGAGTAATGGTCGATGGTGGTGTATGGGGCCTGGAGAACCTGTATTGTTGGTTTTTTAGGCAGGTTTCCTCTGCTTGATTATGTGCAAGGGTCATTTACAGATAAAAGAGAAACTGGGATCTTGCTGTGTTGCCCAACTTAAATCAAACTATAACTCTCTCCTCTCCACGTTTCGCTGTTCGTGTGTGAGTGTGCCAATATCGACGGAGGACCGTGAATTTGTATACGTTTCCACCTAACTGTCGGCACCTTGTGTGATTGTTGGAATAATTGGGATCTATAGGTGACTGTCACGGTTACTGTGACTCGGGAATTGTTTCGGGATCAAAGACACTCATACATGAATGTCAAGCATTGTTGAAAGAAGTCTCTATTCAATTTATTTGAACCAATATAGAGAGACGCCTCATTCAGCATCATTGGCTTGACAATACGTAATCTTTTACTATTCCACCGTACCTAAGAACCCGTTACGTTAATTCATCAAGCGATTACGTGGAGTTGGCCTTTCAGGTCATCTGCCACGCAAAGTAGCTAGGAAAACTGGGCAATTACGTCGCTGGTTGAATAAATTTGACCGCACCGAGGACAGCCGAGATCGCCCCCGCTGCTTCTGTTCGCGGAGGTCGGCTACACCCGCGCAACCTGCCGAACCATCGGAGCTGCCCCCCTTTTCCCACTCCTATAAAGTAATGCCTTGGTCGGGGCTGGGAGTGATGTCTGATATCACATAGAACTAACGCTTTCATGCATGCAGACGATATATGTCAGAAGCCACGATTCTTACCGTTGCAGTGTAACCGCTACGCTTGCATGCAAATCGTGTGTAGCGCAATCACGGCCGCCCACGGTAGACTTCTGGAGATCTGCCACATGCTTTCTATGGTCCCCTTTGTTTCACAGACTTCCATGATGGCAAGACCATATTAGTGGTTTCAGAAGGCATACTCACTTCCGTCTTTAGCTGGAGATATTAAAGCAAAGAACTGCCATGTCAATTCTCGATCACTGTGAGTTCAGGGCCTTGCTTTTTCTTCGAAATAGGTCATGTATAGATAGTGATAATAAACACTGAAATTATTCCACCTTACAATTGAGGGTACGCATGGGCATGGCTGTTAGACACCTGGCCCATAGATCAGAGACAGCGCCACGCAATTCTCAATTTATGTTTATGACAGAAGTCGGGGAAATTCGCGTGTCTCGCGGAGTAGAACATGGGTCTTGCACTTGTTCTTGTTGTCATTGAAAGTAACCGCGGACATGATTTCCTCGGTTTAAGCATATGTACACCAACAACAAGACATATGGAACATTTTTCAGCCGCATTGTCTCTGAATACGGAACTCAAATACATGCGCAAGCAACCTGGAGCTCGCTTGGGTGAGACATCGAGTTATGATCTCCCCGCGGGTGCTAAGTTGGTGGTCTTGGAGCCAATGCCTCTCAAGCCCTACGAAAACGTGATAGGATGACCAGCCCAGTTGTGGAGCGAGCGAGCCTTTAGTTTCCGCAGAATGTGAAACAGGCAATAGCATGTTCTATTCGTGGCTTTTGGTCACAATGAGTTGAAAGCCATGATGATTGGGTCATGTACCACTTTATTAGTACAGAGCTCGTATGCCACCTGGCTGGCTCCCACAAATAGTGCCCAAGATGTCGGGAGCGCAATGGTGCAACTGTCTGCCTGCCGCTAATTATCCTCCGGAAGGAGAACAAGTTTTTCTCATTCTATCTTTCAAGACAAAAGTGTGACCGATTTTGAATTTTCCAATGGCATGAGGTAGAGTAAACCCTTTGATCCATCATGAACATCGACGGAAGTGGTCGTTCGATTTGACCTTAACATTTCAACGGGATCATGCTGGGGGACTCGAGGATGCGGGGAATGCGCGACTCTGCGTGGCGATGGCAAGTGGCATGTTTTACCGTTTTTGACGGCTTGAATGGACGGGACTTTGTGTTACTGGCGGGAAGAGCGTTGTGCCGTACGGCTGGTGGTTGTTTGCTCATTATCTACTCAAAGATCAACATCTCTATGGCACTTAGGCTTCAGCCCAAGAATCAAGTACAAGTAGTTGTCAATCAAACGGAGTTCTTTTCTCCTTGTCAGCTGTTCGACGGGTATACTAGGATGTGAAGAAGAGAGCATGTGGTCCCTTGAATATCCGGATAGCAATCTGCCTAGTCCAATCTGGTCAAGTTGCCAACTTGCTGCTACCAAAGCGAACACAAAGGAGGTCGTGGAGAACCACGCCGGCGCTTCAAGTGTTTTCCTTTGGGTTCGGCATGACACCATGGCAAGAACGCCGTCGTTTTGCAAATAAGTGTGACGGCGGATACATCTCATTCGTAAAACTGAAAGTTCAGTCCTAGCCCAAGTCTACGTGTGATTACATCCATGAGGAATTTCGATTCTCCGCTATAATTATATCCTTGATGGGAACAGTCAGTGACACTGCATTTGATAAGGAGACGGTTGTCTCTTTACTGCGACAGCCGCCGGCCCATCTCCGCCGATGACTCAGCGATAAATTATGGCTCACTATGACGAAGTTTCCGAACTAATATTTTGATCAACCAGCATTTCTCCAGGATAACCACTCAAAATGAAGTCCGAAAGTCTATCCGCAAAGAAGTTCATATATCACCAAGAGTGTAAATGATTTCGCATATAGTGCACATTGGCTGAGCGGTCAATCTACAATCTCGAGGCGTCTTTCGCCCTTCTATAACATAGCCACGAACCTGACTCCCGTGGCAAGAGGCTTGCAGACTCCACCCTAAATCGCCGCTTTTGGAAGGTGGGTTCTCGCGTAGAGGATAAATATCGATCATTCCTATCGACTCCCTGGAATTAACTTCGAAGAAATCAGACTATCTCATTCCCAAAAACAAACACTTTCATCCGAATACTATGTCTAGGGACTGGGGCACTGGAGGCGCTGGTCAATTCACGACCAAGACCTATACATCAGTTTATCCAACGATAAATCCTATCCCCGTGAAGTTGCCGCCATCATTTGTGGTTTGTGTTGTTGGGGCCTCTCGAGGAATCGGCACTGGCATTGCGACTAGTTATACAAAAGCTGGTGCATCAGACCTCATTCTAGCTTCAAGGCGCACATCTGGCCTGGAAGAGGCTGCAAAAACCTGTAAACAGCTCAATCCAGAGGTCCGTGTACGGGTGATACCGTGCGATATCACTTCGGCTCAGTCTGTTGCAGTTCTTGCAGAGAGTGTCAGATCGGAGTTTGGACGACTCGATGTGCTTGCCATCAACTCAGGCTACTCTGGCCCTTGCTTGACAAGGATCACCGACGTGGATCCCTCGACAATGAAACAAGCCAGCGAGGTGAATTACATCGGCACCTTTCTATGTGCCAAGTTCTTCATTCCACTGCTCCTAGGTAGCCCCAACGGGGCTAAGGCTTTTGTGATAGTCTCGTCAATGGCTGCCCTTCTGGTGCGTGGGCCAATCGCCAATGCTCAATATTGTGTTAGTAAGATGGCTCAACTGAAACTGATGGAACATGTCCACGAGGAATACGCTCCAGAGGGTCTTGTGGCCTATAGCGTTCACCCGGGTGCTGTGGCAACTGAGCAGGCGATCGACACATCGCCGGAGGTTTTCGTCCCATATCTGACAGACAGTCCTGAGCTCTGTGGCGCTTTCATTGTCTGGCTGACGAAGCCAGGAACGAATACGCAGTGGCTGAGCGGTAGACTACTAAGTGCGAAGTGGGATGCTGATGAATTGCAAGCACGCAAGGAGGAAATCATTGAGAAGGATCTGCTAAAGACTAAACTAGTATTAGGAAACCCTTTAATCTAGAAGTTAGAGTTAGAAACTAATGAATTGACAAAGCCAGTCATGAAGTCAAAAATGGGACCATGAATGCCTATTTCGACTTTTTATGTCTCATTTAGTAAATGATGTTGGGCCGAAGGACACGCTTCGCATTGATAGTCAACTGAAATAGTCATATCACAACAAGTGTTGTTGAGATCTCCTGACTATCTCAAGTTCATAGCACATTCTTGTGGAAAACTGACAGTTCGAGGTAAGCATACCCCAAATCTTTAATACCAACACGCACGAGACATCAGATCACATCAAAGCAATTGTTAAATTCTATATTACGAACTTATAAATGAGCTGGATAGCGGAATGAAACCGAGACTTCCTAACCATGAATGCTGTAGACACAGCACCTGCAACTGTTTGGGACCGAGCCATATTTGTCACCGAGCACACTCAACTTTCGGTCCGATAACGACTTGGAGCTTGACAGAGACTTTGAGACAAAAATGTCAGAGTAGTGCCGGAGATCCTTTAAAAAAGACATTACCGGGGTCATATCTCAACTTCACCTTCCTCAGTGTCGCTAGATCATCCTTCCCATAGACCTTGTCAGCCTGATATTCCTCCGGAGATGTGAAGTTCATATATGCTGTATCCAAAGCTACCTCACTGTCTCCAATCTTTCTAGCTAGATCTTCCGCCCAGTTTTCAACCTTCTTGAACTCTGGATCGTTGGCCGACCCTGACGGAGAAATCGTTCCGGCAATTCCCACGACTAGGTGTGGTCGGCGGGTTCCAAAAGAGGTATCTAGGGATGGTCGAGCACTGACTCCATGTACATTGTGGATGATGAGACCGACTGAATCGCCCACCGGAGGGTTCTCAGCTATGAGATTACCGAGCTCAGGGCCAATGGTTCCAATGATCCGCGAGGTGAAATAGTATGGACAATGAACCATTGGAATAGTCGCAACTAGACTTTTCAGTGTAGCTTCTAATCATCAGCCACTCTGCTGGATACTTTCTCATATAATTGAATTTTACTTACTATCATTGACTGTGTTTAACAAAACGGTGCCAAGCTTGCGGATCTTCTCAAGATACAGTTTTGCTTGAATGAAGTTACCATGCGAATCCGGCCACGCAAATAAGAACGCAAGAACACGTCCCATGCCCGGCAAGTAAGGGACAATAAAGTCACCCGAGAAAGAGTCAGGGAAGTTTGTCTTCGTTAGTTCATCAAAGCCTTTCAAAATCCTTCCCACATCAGAATAATCAAAAACCACGAGCCCACCAAGTATCTTCGGGTTCTTGTAGAGCTTTACGCGCATCTCCACAATCAGCCCCAAAGTACCGGAGCCTGCGCCGCGGATTGACCACAGCAATTCGGGGTCACTGTCGGTGTCAACAATTTGACCATTGGCAACGATGATTCGAGCTCCTAATATCTGGTCGACTCCTAGACCATATGAGCCCTGCATTAACCCATAGCCTGCGCCGGTAGCCCAACCAACATAGCCCACCGAGGAGCAGAAACCCACTGGGGTGAAGAGATTGTGTTCTTCAAGGAAGCTCAAAAGATTTGAACCGATTGTCCCACCACCAATTCGGGCATAGGTCCTATCACCGGCAATGACTACACTATCCATTGCAGCCATGTCGACCACAACGCCACCACTAACTAGACTTCGTCCCCAAAAATCGTGTCCACCAGAGCGGACAGAAATGGGTATTTTATGATGGGTGCAGTGGGCAATAACCAACGTGGCCTCTGCTTCCGTCTGTGGGCGAATGATGGCTAGAGGTACTATATCGACGGCTGTATTGAAGACGGCACGAAGGGCACTAAATTCCGGGTTCGATCTAGTATATACGAGCATGGACGGGTTCTGGTCGAGCAGAGGAAGAAGACTTGGCGCATCAGTAGATAAGGCATCTTTTGAGACCCCTTGTGGACTGGAAAGGCGGTATTCCCGTCCTGCTTCGATATTTTGAGACATCTTGGCGTCTTCCACTTGCTCTGTATTCTCTACTTAACATATCTAGACATAGCACCATCCGTCTTTGGTGGTAGTGGACACACCCATATATATATATATTTGCTCGATGCTCAACCTCAAAGAGGTGCGTCGTAAGTTTTGTGATGTAGTGGCTGTGAATAAGTCGACAATGATCCGTTCCGTGGAGATTCGGATGACACACTGCATCTTACAGTCTTATCCAATCTTCTCAAGGCCGCCGTTGCTGATGCAGGTCCAATGAGGCCACAGAACTAAGTCTGTGATTTGGATATTATTAGGTTGCAAGCTAGTGCTGTGTGTTTTCCGTGGCATTCAGGCGCTAGCCCGCCCCCGTACCTGCATCATCTACGAATGTGAGGACTCTGACTGGCTGATAGATACGTGAAGCTCCCTGCTGAGAAATGTAAGCTACATCGGGACTTATGCCATCGAATTCTAATCCGAAATGTAATAATTGGTACAATCTTGACGCTAGAAAAGCATAGCATCCAGATTGTATAAAGAATTTAGCATTGAATCAAGTGACAAAAGAGTCGGCCGGCATATCCTAATGATTTCGAATTCATTGCCTTATGGATAACCAAATGAATACCCACAGCCGTACTGATACTATTGTCTACATATACATTACGCCTCTGACAGGCCTGTATCGATTTGATAACTATCAAAGCCTCAATCACTTAAAAATCGCAATATCTCCTTACCGATCAACGTCGTATGGCTCTCGATCGCAAAATGACCTGCATCTATGAGTTTCACTTCTGCTTTAGGCAAATCATTCTTATAGGCCTCAGCCCCTCCATGGACGAATATAACGTCATTCTTGCCCCAGATAGCCAGCAAGGGGACCTGAGAATTCCGGAAGTACTCGTGGAATTTGTCATAAAGCGCAACATTACTCCGATAGTCGAGGAATAAGTCCAACTGGATCTCCTTATTGCCGGGCCGCTCCATCAATGCGTAGTCCAGAGTGTAAGACTCTGGAGCGATCGTGTTGGAGGCGGGAGTGCCGTCTATGTATTGGGACTTGACTGCATCGTATGTGAGCATCTGTAACATTTGTAGTCATTAGCTGTCTGATTGAATAGCGAAGGATAATATACTACTTACGTAGTTGGCAATCTTGTCGCGATCCTCAGGCGTATTATCGCTGACCCAGAATTCCTTGATAGGGGCCCAAACATCTCCAAGTCCCTCAATGTACGCATTGCCGTTTTGGGAAATTATCGCCTGAACAGCATCTGGGCGTTGTAACGCTAAGCGATAACCAACTGGAGCACCATAGTCAAATACATATACAGCAAATTTGGCTATGTTAAGGACGTCCAAAAATTCAGAAACAGTATTTGTAAGTGTCTCAAATGAATATTTGAAGTCTGCAGGAGCCTGTGTAAAGCCAAAGCCTGGTAGGTCAGGAGCAATGACGCGATATCTGGTGGCGAGTAATGGGATGAGATTGCGGTATTGGTGAGAAGATGCAGGGAAACCATGAAGAAGCACTAGCACGTTCGCTGTGTCCGTCGTAGTCTGCTCACGATAAAACATGTCAACGCCACTCTTGGGCAAAATGACTCTCTTAAGTTGTATGGAGCCCATTTCTTACAAGTGTAACAAATTAAGGCTTAAATAGAAGGTGTAGTAAATATTGATCGTGACGTAAGATGTAATCTGAAGTGGTTCAATATTGAGGACACGGGTGGCACTTTATATCTGGTAGGCTATTCACACAATGTAGACAATTGAGTAAATTATGCTTGGCGTTTTATTACCAATGAATTTTCTAGGTAGTCGCTTGCGCCCTTGATCATGGCAGTAATAGTCAACTCACAGGGAAAGTTATTGCGCTTTTACCCACATTGTGGGGCTTAAGGATCCTACATCACAAAGGTGCTTACTCAACAGGGTGGAGTTAGGACGAGCAGGATGTTGGCTTCCGATCACTAATCATTCGCTACAAGCCATGTTAAAGGCGCCTTTTGGCCAACACAAGGGCATGATTCTATTGCTTAGATCTTACTACCAAGAGCGTCATAACTCTGAAAATCTTGCGGAGTTATGAATGTCTGTGCTTAGGAAGACCGCGTGGCCACAAATATACGCGGACTACAGTGATGCTACGTGTTGAGAGCAGAAAGCCATGTCATGATCATTCGCTCCTCGAGTATTTGTTCAAGGATGAGCCAGCAAAGTTTCTCCCTTTCACCGTATTGACAAAATGCTGGCATTCCGGGTAATTCAAAAGCAACGGAGAAAAAGCAGTGCGACCAGTGGGGAAGGAATCTAATACACGCGAATTGAGGATACAGGGAGGAAATGCAGGACGAGTGTTGAGACGAGAATCACAATTAGTGATGTGGAGCTGAAAAATGCTCTGATTAGACGAAAAGTGGTATTTTGCAAAGCTTCAAAAAGGTTTCTATGAGATAAAGGATGTCTCAAGACGTCACTATTACACAGTGTATTGATTCCACAACCTTCCATCAACATCCAATAGTCGTGCATCACTACCAGATTCACCGTTCTTTACATCCATCACTGCGATATGGGTCAAGGAGGCCACGAGGCTCCTGTCGTGACTGGCTGAAATGATTCGGGCGCCAGCGATACTGCGGCAAACTCCCCTGGGACTCCAGGAGGCGGAGGGGGGTAGATGCTGGCATCCCCAAAGTCCACGATGCTACCATCAGCCGGGACATTACCAAAGCCATCCTGAATTGGTAGGCTGAAATTATTGAGCATGAGCGGGAGATAAGTTTGTAAATCATCAAAGCTTGTCGGGAGTTGTTGGTACTCTTCAATCCCATCTGGACGGGGGTAATGGGCCATTTGACTATTATCAAATAACATTTCCGTGGTAGGAAAAGGAGACGTCACCATATCATCGATTGGGATGGGAAGAAGCGGAGTATTGCCCGGAGGACTGCTGGCGCAACTTCCTTCGGGTGCATGCTTCTCTTTGTCGCAAATATCCTTCCGAGCCATGCGGAAGATCGCAAGCGGATTGAGCACATATTCTGGGGTATACTGTACAGGGCTACCTGCCGTAGAAAGACTATCAATAAAAGTTAGCGGGTATGACAACAATGGTGATAGGATTTCTTTGACCTGTCGCTGTCTTGTAGAATGGATGGTAGAGAAGTGTTTTTGGTCTCTAGCGAAGCGGGAAGGCTAAAGCCTTCTTTCTGAAGCATATGCGTTGCTGCGATATACTATACAAGGTCAGACTGGGTTCCAATATCTAGATGATATGGTCTGGCTTACGAGAGGTTTTGCTAGTGAGTGTATTGGAATCATCTTTTTCAGGGCTATAATGTTAGCATGGAGAGCCAGCACTGCAAGCTTCTTCAAGCTTTCGCCTTTCTCAACCGATGTACCGAGGTCGTTTGAGATATAGTGTACGATAACACGCGATGAATCATGAGCAACAACACTTAACCAGGTATCAGAAAGCGCTTCCGGGCCATATCGCATAGCCTCCTCGTAGATAGACGAAAGAGCCATACAGTGTTCAAAGCATTTATCCTGTACTTGTTTCAAGAAGTCTGTCCGCTCCGGCGGGAATTCGAAAGCAGCCCGAATTTTGAACAGATCTCTCATACCGATTCGAGTCAAGTCACACATCGTCTGATGATACGTAACGTGAAGGAAGAGAAGGCCTCCCAGCTGTGAAGATTCCTTGCGCATGTATATTGCGGTTCGAGAGAAGTGGAGACTACCAGGTAGACTGTTATACCAATGTTGGAAAGACGCCTCAAGCATTGAGAACTCGGACTCTGGTAGCCATGGGGATTGCGCTTTGTCTAGATGCTTAACATATCTATGATTCTCCGTCAGAATTATCTCTGTGTCACGATAGAGCGGCTTAAGACTGACCTGAGAACCTTTCTTCGCAAGCTAACAAGCCTCACAAAATGTGCGTGAAGATCGAGAGACTCGATTGGACCCTTCATTCGAGCTTCTGCGGATATGAAGGGCAGATACGTGTTTGGCTCCAGCGCTTCCACAATGGACGGCGTTTGAAAGTCGAAACTCCGTTCATTACATGGCAGCTGGATCTTCATGTCACCCTCTCCGATGAGAGTAAGCTCATCCACTCCACTGCCTACCCAGGCGTCCATGATATACACGCTCCACATCAACCTCCGCCTGGCTTCCCTCGATGAGGGAGATAGTCCTGACTTATCAGTGCAGAGGACGTCTGCAGACGATTCGAGATTGATCTGTAGGGCTTGAGCCATTCGAATACCCAGGCCAGTCAGCATGAAAGCACTGGCATAATTTCCTATCCTTAACTCATGTTCGTGTAGTAGGACAACGGCCTAACAAGTACGAGATCGAAGTTGTCAGTTCGGGCCCATATACAGGACGTAGCTGAAAATAGCTCCGAGATAGCATACCATTGTACTTTCCACCGAGATGTTATTCAGGTTCATGAAGAGCAATTGATGGGCTCTCCTCGCCCACTGGTTTCCCGCCGTTAAGGCAAAGGCCTCATTCTCTTGACATTCTTCACAAAACTTGACGGCATAGAATCTGCGCTGAGTTAACGACTTGTGCCAAAACAGAAGTTTGAAATATAAAGCTCACTTGGCTCCAAGGGCACAGATGACGTGGAGAAGAATATTATGAGTATTGTCCTTATAGCTCACATCTGACCAATCGTCCAACTGTTGCATCAATGTGGGTTTGTGAATGAAGCCGAATGAGCGTAGATTGTGAACATTAAGAAAATATTCCTCGACAAGATGAATCATACGCTCCTTGTTTGGCAATTCTGCAGCGAGAACCCTATCGCGAGAGGTTTAGATATAGATCATCGAGGACACGTATAAGCCCATAAAGGAAATATAGCTCACCAATAGTTGCTTTTTGTGCCTGGAGCTGAATTGCCTCCATTACACAACGCCTCAGGAGATCTTGTTCCGTCGGTTGATCTCGGTGTGCCCCCCTGGCTCTCATGTCGAGTACCGTCCGACGAAGAAAATGCGTGAATCTCGTCTTCGGTCGAACCTCTCCTGGCATGTTCAAGGCCAGTCGATGCAGCCTCAAGCCATGCAGGCGCCTGCTTGCCATCATAGGAACATTCGATGTTCCGATTACGACAACGAAGGCATGTTGGGCGCTCTCCACTACATCTGCTCTTGGAAGACCGACACGTCCGGCACGACCTGTAGGTTCTAGACCGTCGAAGGCCGGCCTGCGTCCGGAGAAGATCGCTTTCTGGTTCGCCTTGCGCCAGAGCATGGTGGTAGGCAGGTGAGTTTGGGCAAGGCAAATTCAACCTTTCACAGTTCTGGCAGCCTCCAGGTCTCTCGTCGCATTTGACCTGCCACGGTTAGTACAAAGGTCAACAATCCCCATTACAGGGAGAATGCTGTGGGTTCCAACTTTACGCGATCTACAGGTACGGCAACCTGCGCAGTGCGTCTTGTCAGTGGGCGTCTTCCATGGAGTCTCGGACCCGTCGCACTCACCTGTCCGCGACCTTTGCTTCTCTTTGACCGTTATGGTTGTTGCATTGCCGACATCCCGGCGCGTTGGCTTACTATTCGCTGTATCCATGTGGGCGCCTGGGCGGGTGCTGACCCATGTGTACCCTAAATAAAACAGGACTGTTGCTGCTTTTTAAATATTATCAGTACGAATGCCTTTGGAAATAGCTTCGGAGATTCTCCTTCTTCTTGAAAGCGTCCGGAACGGTGACTTGAAGAGCGCAGACAGAATCTTGATCTTGCCTCCCGTTCTTACGATCCTTGCTTGCATTTGGCCATCAGTGGCTGGGTAGCCGCAGCATCGATTCCTTCCACATGTCCTGCCGCATACCGGAAATCTACAACGAAGAATAAGGCCGAGTTGGGGCAAGCTATCAAACCTGAAAAGAAACGTCACGGTGCAACATGCTTGTTGTACATCAAAGATTAGTCCTAGATTGAATTCAAAAAAGTCCCTAGCAGACAGGGGCCAAGCATGTCAGAACCACTGGATCCTACGCCCCACATCGCCAGAACTGGCACACCATACGAGCGGGCCGGCTGCTCGATGACATAAAACACAGACCTGCAGCGTACGCCAGTCGATCCATTTTCCAGTGACTTGGAGCTTCGGAGGGGATTTAGGCCAAATTTGTTCGTAGGTCCTCCAACCAGGCTTGCAGGAGTAGGGCTGAGCTAGGATGTCGTTACGAGAATCCCGAGTTGCCGCCGGAGATATGCTCGGCTATCTTATCACGGCATGTACATATAGCTTCTTGAAAATTGGGCCTGTGCGCTTTTGAGATATGTATACGAGGTAAGTGATGATCAAACCATTACTGTTAGTTGAAGTTCCTGCTACTGTACTTGGCTCTGTGATTCATGTTGTTTCACCAGCAAATGATTTATCTTCGTCCCTCGCATGTAACATAGCGCATCGTAATTCCCCATGGCATGCGCTTTTGCCACCCCGTCCTAGCGTATTGTTGTGGTAGCCCGCTCGATTTGCTTTGTGTTACTCTATAAGCGCGTACACTCAGCGCCAGCAAGGCTGGAGGTATGAATTATTTGGTATATCACCTTGCTGTGTCAGAGCTATACCGTTTCCTATAAGACGGGTGGCCAGAGGCCCTGGCCATAAGGATCATCAAGGTTCGATTGCTTATGGTGACCGCCATTATATATTTAGCCGAGTCCGCAATTACTGGCAATTGGCTAGCTTTTCAAGGGGTTTGGTGTTTGCGATCCTTTGAACTAGCGCTGTCAGGCTCCTTCTGAAGACAAAAGGCCACGGCATATGACAACGGCAATGTGCTCAGAAGATTCGTACTTGCACAAATTGGCTTCATTTCCACTATGACCTACAAATGTTGTAGAGGCATTGACTTTTCAAACAATGATCGCACTAACTTTGCGGCGCCGAGTTTTGAAGACGCTCTCTCTGGCTATGATGCTTACCGTCTGCTGCACTTTCGCTTAGCAGATCGTCTCATATTAAGGTTGATGCAGACCTGAGGCACAGCACACGCGTTCGGTTCTGCATTCCCATCAACGCAAGGAAGCGGTAACAGCCAGGGGATGCACGTGGAAGACTATGTCTGGCCGGTGCCACAAAGTCTTTCAGCCCTACCGGTCCACGCTATTCGTGAAGCATGTCTGGTGTTGTAAAACTGCGCAGTAACCTCTTCACAACATCAGTGCTGAGCAGTTTGAGCGAATCTTCTATCGACTGACACGTATGATACTCGGCCTTGAGCCTTTCTCGCACTAGGAAATATCCAACCACTGATCCAGATCAACTGACAGCAGTAAACGAACGCTTCATCACAGTCACTGACTTTGGATGCCGTGAAGTATCCACCCCATACGTCAGAAATCTCGCGCCATAGGCAAATATTCTTAATGTCACTCGCTTCTGGGAATGTCCTGAGACAATGGTTCAATCCACAACTGCTCTAGTGGAAAATGTTAGGAAAAGCATTTGTCATTGTCCTGCGAAGCTTTATGCCGCCTTTGTTTGGTATTGACTTACTCAAATTTTGAGCACTCCCTACCCTATCAAAATATTGCCCGAATTCGACTTGTCTTTTACCACTTCTAATTAAAGCCGGCATTCACAAGTAACTAGATTTATCACCAGAAATATGAAAGAGGCGAATGATGAAGATTCCTCGAGTCATTACGTCGTGACACTGTGCATATATTTTTATGGGAACGTAACGTACATGATCATACACTGCATCGAGACAGACATCGCATCAGAGTCAGATCCCTGACGTTTAGACAGAGCGTGATAGATTGTTCTCAGATTGCTCTACAACGTAAGTAGATGCAAAACACCCATCAACGCTTGTGGTTGCCTTCTGACTTGACTGCTAGATACTCTTTTGATCTAGATACGAAGCGTGCCATCTACACCCGATCGGTGTCTGAGCCACGCAATTCTCCTCAATTCTTCCTAAAGTGAAAACCATCAGGATTGTCTCTGACTATTCTTCCCATAATCAGCATCATGGTCATGACTTCAATGATGTTTGTGGGCCACAGTCAAACGACAATGTTATTCGCCCGGACGATCTCGTACCGACATGCCGCAGGCAGCAGTGCCCCCATGAGTATATCTGTATTATAGTTCACAAAGAGAGTCCTCGTGTATAGACACTATTTGAATACCATTTCAAAACCGAGTTTACCAGTTATTGGACAAGACAATGCAGAACGTTCTGCTGTTGATTGCGGACGATCTCGGGAAGCAACTTGGCTGTTATGGTGCGAAGACCTGTAAGACACCTAATCTGGACGAATTGGCGGCAAAGGGAACCAGATTTACCCATGCATTTGCCAGTACTGCTTCGTGTAGTGCGAGTCGATCTACAATATATACAGGTCTACACACACATCAGAACGGACAGTATGGGTTGAACAATGGACGGCATCACTTCAGCACTTTCAATAACATCGAAACAGCACCTGCTCTTCTACGAAAGCAAGGATACCTTACTGGGATTATTGGAAAGGTTCATGTTGGTCCAGAATCTGTATACTCATGGGAGGTTCGCGAAGAAAGCGACACTCGGGACGTGTGCTGGGTCGCAAGTCGCACAGCTGATTTCCTCCGGCGATCCAGGTCGGAAAACAAACCATTCTTCTTGACAATTGGGTTTATTGATCCCCATCGTGACCTCACACGTTCGGGATTTGGAAATGACGATATATTCGATACATTAGTAGAAAGAGAGTGTTACTCTGAGGCAGATATCGAGATCCCAGATTTCCTCTCTGACCTTCCAGGCGTCAGAAGCGAGTTCGCGAATTACTATCAATCAATCAGTCGCATGGATCAGGGAGTAGGCCTGATACTCAAAGAATTGGAAAGTCTGGATGTAGGGAAGGATACTCTCATCATATTTCTCAGTGATAATGGCCCTCCATTCCTCAATTCCAAGACAACCCTTTACGATGCAGGCGTATGCTTGCCATTGATTGTGAAGACACCTGGAAAGGAGTTGTCCACAGTGAATCCCAACATGGTTTCCTATGTTGATATTCTTCCGACCATTCTCGACTTCACACAACTGGGCGAAGCAAATAAAGGGCATCCGCGCCGACTAGGCCGGTCACTCTTGCCTATTTTGGCATCAAGGTCAGAATTACCAGACTGGGGCGAGGTGTACGGGTCGCATACCTTTCACGAGATTACCAACTACTGGCCGACACGATTTGTCCGTAACAGGCGATATAAATACCACCGGAACATTGCATGGCGCCTTGACTTTCCATTTGCTGCTGACATATATGGATCTTTGACGTGGGAGGATATTCGCAACTCGGACACCAATCCCACTAGGAAGGTTGGTGGTCGCCTATTGAAAGACTTCTTTTTTCGACCACCTGAAGAACTGTATGATTTAGAGGAGGATCCCCTGGAGGTGAGAAATCTCGCCAGAGGTGCTCATTTCATCGAGGTGTTGCAGGAAATGCGTATGCAGCTTGAGACATGGCAGCGCCAATCAGAAGATCCGTGGTTGTATCGAGACGGTGTATCATTGCTTTTAGTACAACACCACCTCGATGCCGGGCTGATAATGCCAGATCGTTGGGATTTGGATGTAGAGCAGCCAGATAGTAGAAGGGTCGGTCTTGCCGCGTATCAACAAGGGGAATGGGGCAGCCATAATGTACAATCCTAATATGTCAGCAGATACATCGATGCAAATGCCCGTCAGTTTGACAGTCTAGGTGACTAAGAAAGGCCCTTTGTTTGCAGTAGATAACGATGGAAAAGCGCGGCTGTGATACTTTGATGACGACTAACTCCGATAGAACAGGGAGGAATAAAGAAGGAAGGAATACACGCGGAGAATTTGGCTGGGGATGACATGGCAATCTGGAGCATTTGTGGGGAAGTGGACGTGGTGCCCAACTCTGGGGAGCTTGAAAGCACCCTAATTACAGTAGCCTGGTCAACCAAACCTAGACTCAGATCCTTGCCTTGCAATATTGTGCCACACGCGGGGCATTTGCTCGAGGTACTCATCTGCACAATCCGGAGCAATGGCGAAGCGATCGTGGACCGATGCGAATGTAGCTTACGGCGACCAAGGACTGACATCTTCAGGCCAAGACGGTCCCCTGGCTAATAACCTGATCGCTGATCACAATGCTGCAACAGGGGACGCAAGCGGCCCTAATGTCCTGGCCAACACCAACGAGCCCTTCTCCAAGTTTGGCCGGAAAGCCAAAGCCTGTGCTGCTTGTCGAAAGCATAAGGTCCGAGCCTGCATGCCCACGTCTTTATAGATTCAGCTAAGATGCTCACTACAACGTTCGTCTAGATCAAGTGCGTGCTAGAGGACGGCGGCCCGCCAGTAAGCAACCGCTACAACTCTATCTGAAGCCATGTTCTGGGGTTTGCAGGCAAAAGCCCAAAAGAAACTGGGACCCTAACTCCTGAGATGTCTCCATGATAGCCTCTCCTGCTTCCATTGTTTTCTGTAGGGAATTACTAATTCCAACTTTTGCAGTGTCGTCGTTGTGCCAAACACGATTTGGAGTGTGTCCTAAATAGACCTCTGCAGACCATCATCGACGAGGGAACTCGGTAACGCAGGAGATTCGAGTCACCATTGCTGATCAATTGCACTCTAACGGTTCTGCAGGCATAACGAAGCGATCTTCCGGGACCTCGAGAACATGCACGCAACTCTGAGGGAGCTGACAAGGAAAGCTGGCCTTCCAGACCCCAATATGCTTCAGACAAAGGTCTTTCGCATATCAGGGAACTTGATTCCGGTGCTTACAGAGTCTGCTTCTGAAATACACGTCGATGGTGGCGCTGAAGACGATGGCCACAGGGGCACCACGGCCACGGGGCAAGGTGACGGGGAGCTGTCTCGTGACGCCTCACCAGACCAGCCCTCTGTAAACGACCCTAATCTACCCCAAGTGCCCATTCATTCTCTATACGAACTCACCAAGTTAAGCGCTCTAAGGTCTCCGGATAACATACCTGGAGACCGTCGAAGCTGCATGGTAAACGACTTCATTGCTCGACGTGCCATCCAACTCGGTGTCGCGGAGCGTCTATATACCATGTATCGGGACCGCCTCGATGGTTTCATGTTTGCTGTTGGTTGTCCTTACCATTCTCTCGAAGAAATTCGCATGAAAAGTCCTGTCTTGACCGCTGCCATCCTCACCGTTGCTGCATTGCATGATCCACAGGCCGATCAGATCTATAAGATTTGTAGTTCTGAATTTCGTCATTTGATAGAACGCTCCATGTTTGATCGGAGCGTCAATATGGACTACCTCCGCGCCTTGTGCGTTGCATCTTACTGGCTCAGCGACATGTCGTGGATGCTGTCCGGCTATGCCATTCGACGCGCCTTCCAGTAAGCAAAATTCTATTTTCGCGTCACCTTCTGTAAAATCTATACCTGGGTTCCCCTGCTCGAAGACTTGAATGAGGATTGGGAACTTGCCCTAATAGAAAACCTAGGAGAGATTCCCTGCTTCTTCAAGATCTTAGAATCGAAATGCTAACATACGTTCTCAAAGGTACGAGCTGCACGACCAAGTTCACCGCGTGATTAAGGACCAGCGAAATGAAGAAGCTGCGGATGGCACGAGGCTATGGTTCATTCTCCATATCTCAGACCAGCGGCTAGCCATTCTGTACGGACGACCGCCCATCGTGCTTGAGCATCCTTCCATCGACGAGATCGAGAGCTATTTAGAGACTCCCGCCTCGAATGAACAAGACAAACGACTCATGAGTCAAGTTGCCTTATCAAGTATATTCAAAAGTATTCGAGAACTTTTTGGCCCCGATAGGAGACAGCCAATCCCAAAAGCATATGTCCATCAGATGACCCATTTCAACAAGCAGATTGACCACTGGTTTAATCACTGGTCAGGCATAATAGCCGGTAGGTGAAGATAACACGCAGGCTCAGCTCCATACAAGATATGCTCACAGCTCCTATAGAAGAATATGACGCTATTGGTTCTTTCCCGCGAAAGGCTGCGCGTCTGCACTTCTACTTTGCTAAGCTCCACCTGTTCTCTCATGCCTTTCGTGGCCTCTTGGGCAGTGATCATATTCCTCATTATCTACTAGATTGTGCGACTGCAGCCATTTCTGCCGCAGTCTCCAACATTGACCTGATCCTTACGGATCCAATCGTCTCCCTCTTCGTTGTGGGCATGCCCTCCTATCTTCACTGTGTAAGCTGTTCTGGACTTCACTGCTGCATTACAGCTAAGTAACAAAACCCCTGAAACACATTTGACATCAATACATTGGTTTCTATTCTGTTGTTATACTATGGTGGTTGAGTGCTCACTCTAGTTGCTATAGATGACTGCGTTCGCATGCATGTTTCTCATCAAGGTATCTCACAAGTACGGCAAAGATTTGATTGATCCAGAACGTGTGTGGGATCTATCAACCCGACTTGTCCGACACTTCCGATCTGTTCCGGCAAGCAAATGGCATCTCACGAAATTAATGACGTACAGATTAGAGCGGATAGCCACTATCTTGGATCCGAACGTGAGAATTGGGCGTCCGATTGAGCTCGCAACCTCACCAGTGGAAGCGGAAACAAGCCTTCAAGAGTACAACACACATCAACATCATCCTGTGTCAGAGCCGTGCCTTATGGCTCATGAACCACCAATGATCGAATTTCCGAGCGACCCTTTTTTCGATTGCAATTTGGATTTTGGTCTTACACCAATGTTTCCTTTCGAGTCGATGGCACCTAACATTGATAACATGCCATTCTGATGTATGTCAGTAACAAAATTGGAGCATAGGGTTTATTTGATTCAAGGATACAAAATCACTGCTTAGGAGCCCATTTGAAGGGGAGGGGGTCTCGCTTGGGATGTGCAGGGAGGGAAAGAAGGGAGGTGGTGCTTTCTGTATTGATGACATATTTTCAGACGCGACTATCTATTTGATTTTTACAGAGTCTTCTAATTGGGTGTGGTTAGGACCTTTTGCAAATTTCTCCTTACTGCATCTCCCATTTCTCTGGTAGAGGCCGACCCGCTCATGTCTTTCGTTTTGATACCGGCGGCGAGCGTCATATGGACAGCGATCTCGACGGCTTGAGCCTCCTGCTCCATCGCAAAACTATAGCGGAGAAGCAGGGCGACGCTAAGAATAGCTCCAACTGGATTGGCAATTCCCTGGCCAGCTATATCTGGGGCGGATCCGTGAACTGGTTCATAGAATCCCTTAGTGGGCTTGTCGCCCCATTTCTTGCAGGGGAGATCGGCCAGGCAAGCAGACGGGAGGACGCCCAGAGTGCCAGGAATGACACCGGCCAAGTCAGACAAAATATCACCGAAAGTATTGTCTGCGACAACGACACCATTGAACATTGTTGGCTTCATCATCATGAGAGTAGTCGCACTGTCAGCCAACTGATGAACTACTTCGACCTCGGGGTATTCGTTGGTGATTGTCTCCTGTACGACGCGGCGCCATAGCCGGGAAGAAGCTAGGACATTTGCTTTGTCGCAACTTATGACGCGCTTGACAGGAACTGCGTCAGACATGGCGAGATGAGCAGCCATTCGGGCAGTGCGTTGAATCTCAGACTTTTTGTAAGCCCAGAGATCTGAAGCATAATCCGGTTCCTCCGTCTTTGGCCCGTAGAACGCACCACCGCAATTTTCTCTGAGCACAATGAACTTTGTGCCTTTGACAACCTCCTCCTTGAGCGGGGTCCGACCTCCAGGAAAGTATTCGCAAGGTCGAATATTGGCGTAGACATCGGTGACCTCACGAAGTCGGAGGGTGGCACCTTCGGGGCCTTCGAAGCCATGCCTCATGCCATCCCACTTGGGACCGCCAACAGAGCCCATGAGAATGGCATCGGCATTCTTGCCCTGCTCGAGCGTCTCTTCGGTAACCGAGACACCATGCTGGTCAATAGACGAGCCCCCGAACGGTCTGTGGATGTATTTGAAGGTGGCACGACTGTTTGGAAGGGCACTTAAAAGATCGAGCACGGCAGTGGCCTCGTTGCAGACCTCGGGCCCAATGCCGTCACCACCAATAACGAGAAGAGAGAATTCGGGCTTCGACATCTCTGCAGCAACTAAGAAAGTTTGTAGTGTGGAAGGCTGTGTAACAGCAAAGATATCTTGCGGTCGTAGCTGTTTTGAAAGAGAAGAGTTGGTGCTACTAATTTATGTAATGCATGCTGGGATGTTTCCCGGCCACTTTATGAATGTTTGTGGAGTACAATGAGAAAACGACGATTCCGGGCCTGGCTTAACATCGCCATGATAGACTATCCGTCTCGGCGGCCGTTTCATGGGTATCGTAGTGCTCTTTGCTCCTTGTGCAACCCAATCCGAGCTTGTTTAGACATATGTACAGTCGGCCACTTCGCCGATTATGATCATCAAAGGCGAGTTAGATTGCGTGTCAGATATCGGAAATCGGTGTCCTTTACCGAATCTCATGATATACCCCGCAATATGCTAAACTTGCTGGTGTCTTAAAGCTAACATTTCACTCCACTTAAGTGTTCTTGCGAGGCCGGGCCCAGGGGCAACAAGGTCATCTTTGATGAAACTGGCCCGGCGGAGAGCCGTCATTGGCTGCATTTATGGCCGATCCTGCATTAGTGTCGAACCCACCACAGTGGTAGACAAACCCCAGCTACGTGCAATTCGGTTCAGGCTAGAAAAGATGCCGGTGGTGGAGTGTGGATGAGAATGTGGGAGCCTCTCCTGGCTATGCTCTGAGAAGACTTGACAACGATTTGAACCTATCAGATCAGATTCCCCATGGGGTGCTTTTGGAGGCTCTCAATACGCGGGTCACACCTGGAGGCTCAGATTGGCCATATAAGGAAGGCTTGTGCATTCCCTCTCGTCAAACTAACCATACTTCGCATTCTGCCTGATTTTATTTCAGTCGCTTCAATCTATACAACGTCGTTCAACAAGTCAAATTTCTGGGGAGATGCTGTGAAAATGGCGTCTATCACCGATAACAATAAGATTAAGCTTGAGAAGGCCGGTCTAGAGGCCGTCAAGGACTCCACCAAATATGAACACGAAGAAACCTTGGTCAAATCAATCATTACTGAGGGTGATATCGACGCTTTTGGTAGTCACAAAAAGAAGACTGACCCCGCGGAGATTGCTCTTGTCAGGAAGCTTGATATGTGGATAATGGTAAGTTATTTTCGCAACCGTCATTTTCGATGTGTATGCCGTTACATCCTTTTACTCCATCATCATTTCACTAAGTATTAATCGCGACCGAGGGCAGCCGATTCTTTGGGTTATGTACTTTCTCAATTTCTTAGATCGAAACGCGATGATTAACGGCAAACTCGATACTCTTGCACAAGACTTAAACCTCAAAGGTACCGAGTATAATACCTGCGTTTCGATTTTGTTCGTAGGCTATCTTGGCGGCCAAGTCCCGTCTAATATGCTGCTCGCTCGTGTCCGCCCCTCTTGGTATATGGCTGGTAAGTTTCTCATTCATATACGGTGATGTTGATTTTAACAAAGCCCTTGGTCTAGGATTTATGGTAGCCTGGTCAGTCGTTAGTCTGCTGACATACATGGCACACGATTATCACTCCATGCTGGTGTGCCGCTTATTGCTCGGAGTCGTAGAATCCCCAGTACGTTCCAATTTTGTTGAACACTCAGATGCTTGATAATTATCACTGACACTGTTTGCTTAATAGTTCTATCCCGGAGCTCTGTACATGCTTAGCATGTTCTATACCAGGAAAGAAATTGCAACTAGGATTTCTGTTTTTTACACTGGTACAATGGCCGCGAGCGCATTTGCTGGAATGATGTCGGCTCCCATATTCACCAATTTGGGTGGAAAGATGAATCTTGCAGGGTGGCAATGGTTAGATCACCTATACTATATCTATACAAGGAAATGTTGGCTAATGAACAGTTGAAGGGTCTTCATCATACAAGGCGCCATTTCACTCTTTGTTTCTCTGTTATCTTTCTTCATTCTGCCTGATACTCCCTTGAAGACTTGGTGGCTAACCGAAGAGGAGCGAGAACTGGCAGGTATGTGCGCTTGAAATACACATTATGATCATTCTCGCTGAATCGCAAGATCAGATAGGCGGATTGCCAAAGATGTTACCCAACGACGGGAAGCATCTACAAGTGTTTGGACAGGACTTCGCGAGGCCTGTGCTGATCCAAAGACCTGGCTATTCTGCCTCATGGACTGCTTTCACCTATCCGCAAACGGCTTCAAGAACTTTGTTCCTACGCTGGTCAAAGAACTTGGACTTAACACGACTACGGCACTGATTCTGACATGCCCCCCGTACATTCTTGCTGCCTTCGTGACCATCTTCCTTGGTTATAATAGCGGGCGCATGAATGAGCGCACATGGCACACCACAATTTCCAAGGTGTGTGCTATTGCAGGATTTGCCATTTGTGAGTCGACGCTTAATACCTGGGTGCGATACTTTGGCGTGATGCTCTTTGTTAGTGCCTCGTATGGCGTCAACACCATTGTCCTCGGTTGGGTCTCAAGTGTTCTCGGCCAATCCGACGAGAAGAAAGCGGTAGCTCTGGCGCTTTGCAATACGTTCGGCAACTTGTCTGCAATATACACGCCATATCTCTGGCCAGACTCTGACGCACCTCGATTCGTGATGGCTATGACTTCATCCATAGCTTTTTCCGCTGCTGTCATAGCTTGCGCGTGGGTTATGAGGATTATCTTACAGAGAGACAATAAGAGATTGCGCGAGCAAAATCCGGACGTCACCAATCTGTACGTATACTGAACAATATAAGAGGGCAGCGAGACCTTAAGGGCAACAGTCAAGTTACTACAATACAATTGTGTAGATGGCATCATATAACCCCATTTTGTGTGTTCATGCGTATTACATAGGTCCAACTCGTCTTGATGCATCCTGAGCCAACTTCGCCCTCGCCCTCGCCCTCGCCACTCCAATGCTCCTTCTATTCGTGGCTGGCACCTTGTATTCGAGTTCACGTTCAGTACGATGCCTCTCCCAAAAGTCGTGGTTCATTTCCTTTCTAAGCCGTTTCTTCTCTTTCCTGACTGCCATTTCTTCTTCTCGCCTCTTTCGCCGCTCGATCAGTTTCTTTGATGGTTTCCTAGTTGCAGTGTGATATCTTGCCTTTCCAATCAACCACGCTTTTGCCTTTTTCTTTTTCTTCGCGACTTTATGATGAACGTAGTGTAAGAAGCGCCTTACATTGGTACTCCATGCCACAATGAGTGAGGCGACTATCAAAACAGCGGATACTGGGAGAGAAATCCAGCCAATTGTTCGGAGATCGAGGAAGTTCTCTCCGCCCCATTCTTGAGTATTCATTCCAAACAGACTCGTAAAGAACATCAACGGTAGAAAGATAACAGTAAATGTGGTAAAAATCATCACGGATCGATTTTGAGCACTCGCGAGGTCAGCCTGTTGTCTTGAGAGACGAACCTCGTCGACCTGAGCTTGACGCTGGACCATTTGAAGAAGCTTGTCGAAGTCTTGCCGCGTTGATTTTACTCGCTCAATCATCTCCTTCGTTTGTTTCTGGTAGTCCTGCAGCCTGTCAGAAGCCTCGACAAGAAACGCAATACCATTGTAAGTATGCATATCATTTTCCGGTAATGTGTATATATGCCTCATTTCGCGAATCCGTTCCTCTTGCTCTTGGAATAAACGAAGCAAAGTACCTAACTCATCTTCAATGTCCCGTAGCTCAAGCAGAGCCGAGGTGTTGTCGCGATTCTCTCTCTCTGCTCGTTCGCCCTCCTTCTTATGTCGGGCCCTGATTGAGGTACTCTTTGTTTCCACCTCATCGTATTCAAGAGACTTGTCCCGGAATCCCTGGATGCGAAATCTTTTCAAGGATGATGTCATTTTCTCAGTCTAGTGTGACACGGATTAGCCTCTATCCATGAACCATCGAAGCTGGGCATACCAATATGCTGATGGCCTCTTCGAAAATGCGGAAAATGTCTAAGTCGGGGTGCGCTGATCGATCCATAAGAACGGTAACAGCATGGAGTGCTGTAAGAGCCGCCAAATCCATCGCGTTTTCACACTTTCTGGTTAGATCAGCATTGATTTCGTTGTATACGCTGTCTCGAAGATCTGCTCGTTGATAGAGCGGGCCTTCAGTCGGCTCGCATTCGCGCCTCGGGAAAAAGGTCACGAGGGTTTCTACAAAGAATTGGTTAGCACACTGCGAGTCTGTCATGAACTGGTAGTTGGGTGGTAGGCGCACTTGTGTCAATCGTCCACATCCAAAGCTGATCTACCATCAGCAAATTGCCATTCAGAACATCGTCTCCTAGCTGAATCTCTTCATCTTCCTCTTCAACTATATCCGTGTCGGAATTCTCATCCTGTTGATCTTCATCCAAAGAAGCATCATCTCCTGACGCATCCTCGTTACGATTTCTTTTCTCATGCGCCCCTCTATAGAGCCCAGGCTCACGCATGCCGTTAGCATCAACCCGCTCCTTGGTCATTTTGTAAAGCATCTGGTCATCGTCACGAGCTCTTGTATCATGAAGAGATGGGTACCCAAATTGATCCAAAGTCCGACGGCAATTTATTGGAGGGTCATGGCCAAGAAACTCCCAAATTACACGTAATTCCAAGGAGTCTGTTTTGGAGACAGTGGAAGGTACAGGTCGAGTCCTGCCTTGGCCTAACCTCCGTCTGATCATTTCCCGTCGTCTGATCACGGCTTTATACGAATCGAAGTGAAGAAATGGGAGGAACATATATATGGAGGTAATGAAAGAAGGTAACTGAACACTTCCTCGCATTGATATAGAGCTTGGGGATGCTTTATGAGTTAGAAAAAATGCTTCGTGACATGAATTATGGTCTTACATGGACGTGGGGAAATCCAACTACACACAGATTTGACAAAGCATGCGTGATGTTGAGAGTGTCGACCTCGAACGTGCCGCGTTGCCCAGTGTTCATGGCTGAATAGCTCCGAGAAATTTCGGCCCTCATCGCTTGTTATAGACAGCGTATCAAAGACTCTCTATTCAGTCATGAGACAAGACATCAAAAGACACATTATCGCAATTAACTTACTTTAACCCATGTAGGGTTGTTGTAAGGAAGATGGATCCAGACAAATTTGCGACTGTTAGGATCGGGCTTGCCGAACCCTGTTGGCAAACTTTGAGGCAGAGCCCACTCATTGCCTCTGCGGGAATATGAAAAAGATGTGGAATCTAGTTCCGCAATGCTTCCCAGTCGATCCCTTGGAACAACCTGCTCGCTCTGGCTTCTGGGCATTGTAGGAGAAGGAGCCATTAATGACCCTAGTGCTGATGGCTCAGAAAACAAAGTGATACTGCTGTCACTTGTAGAACGCAGGGTTAGAGGCCTCGTAAAGGAATTGGCAGCATGGTCTGGATGAAGACCGGAGCGTTCTCTCATGTTCCTTGTTGATGTCGCTTGAATAACTGGTTTGGTGGAAGATGTTGGTGCTGGAGTCCTATTTTGATTGGAAGGATTAGTGAGCACAATATCTGGTGGGAAAGTTGAAGTTGGTGTGGCGGGCTCTTGTTCTGAGACATCCTGAAAATTCTTTACAGAACTTGTGGGAGAACAATCATCATCATCATCTGGCTTTTTGAGCAAATTTTGACTCGGAGGTCTTAGAGCCGGCGATGGTGGTCGAGAATGGTGAGTAGCAAACAAGGATGTTGCTCGACTGCGGCGGGATATGAACTGTTTCTCCAATGGCACAGGACCTGCCTCTTCCAATCTCTCAGCCAGACATTTGTCTGGGCCCTTTTTGAAGAAGTCCTCCAAGGTGAGGCGTTTGGACCAAGCTCTTATAGTCCCTTCCCCAGTCGGCGCGGTCATCCAATCTTCATAAAAGCCGTGAACTTCTATTTTAACCTTGTTTTCCAAGCGTAACGGATGGTGGGTAGTTGAAGAAGATATCTGATCGGCCTTTCGAATGGCGTTGCCAAGGTCCTTGATGTAGAGTTTCATTGTCTGAATGTTTTTCTGACCGAAGGATGCACACTTGGCATGACAACTTTGAAGATTGTTCACTTTTTCGTGCCTCACATTGAGGATCGCAGATCTAATAGCCACCAAAGGTGCACTAAAATGGACATCCTTGCGCCCTCCTATTCCGAGCCCTGATAACTGCGAATCTTCTGTCTCATAGAAGGTCCACACCTGAAGCTCACTGGCGAGCTCTCTGAAGTTTTCGTCGATCGTCAGAAGCGGTCGGTGACCTAGTCTAAGTTCATCTGCTAACGACCTTGGAAGTGGATTGGAAAGGCCTAGAAGCTCATGTACGCTGGAGCTGAAGTGTGACATCGAGAGATAGCTGGACCCACGATGAGGGCATGCTACCTCTGTCAGCGAATGACTAGGTAGGTCAGAACCTATAGCAAACTCACCAAAAAATGTGACGCCATGACACGCATGCAAGATAGAGCTGTAAGATGTATCCCGACTGGCTATAGTCAAAGCAAGCTTAATGACAAGCCCGCCAATGCTATGACTTATAAAGAAAAGGGGACGTATGGTCTCCTATTGTTTGTTAACGGAAAGTCAGATTTCAGCTTGTAGCTTAGGCGTCTACCTTATCGCCTCTCGATAATAAAACATTGAGCAAGTCTATTGCCAGAGATTTGAGCGTAATGCCTTCACATATCTCACGATGATCATATGTTAACACCCTTGCCGAACTGATCTCTTTACGCACGCCAAGTCTGGCCCATGATACAGCTGCTTTAGGAGGTACCTGGTCTATACCGGGTTGGACAACACTACCTCTCATGAGCTGCCGCCCAATCGTCTTGAATTGTGTCGGCTGACGTTTCGATAGGTCGAAGGGGTTGTCGGTTATAGGATCCTTTGTCCAAGTCGTTTGTGGATCCGCACCAGGGCATGGAACAAGGATAACACTGAGGGCCATTTATTAGAATTGAACTTTCAGTTTGGGGCGATAGTCTTGGCTGACTCGACTTTGGTCGCATTATGAGGATTCCCAGTTATCTCTCCGTCTTTGCTGACAAAGCCTGGGTTGCGACAAAGCTCCTTCTCAGTGTTGCTGCGTTCATGTCCTGCGACTCCATGTGCTGTACTGGAAGCATTCTTTCCGTCACCAAAGGGGAACGATGAGGGTTGTACGTTAGTTGTTGCTTGTGGCCATGCTGCGGAGTCCGGCTGGAGGTTAATTGACGGTATGTCGCGTAATTCCCTGGAGCTAGGGTGTTGCTTAGGAGAGGGAGGCATTAAGCAGGAAATCAGTAATGCGTATCTAATCGCTTGTGCTGTAAATGGCTTGGATCACATCACTCATGGATAAAACAAGACGGATAAGGATTGGATTTTTCGAGACGCAAGTTGGATAATTCTTTGAAGATGCAGGCAAGAGATCTCTCAGCCGCAAGTCGCCAGCCTTTTGCTTTTGAGACGGCCCCCAACATTGCGGCTGCCCACCATGTTCTCAGCTGCCAATGATTATTGAGACTTAATCACAGCTGATAATCAACCTAGTCTACCTGTCTGATTAGATAAAGTTTGATTGGTTGTTCTCCGATAGTGCAATGCACTTCGACGCCCTTCCCATTGTGGCTGTTTTTAGCTGATTGAGTCCTTTCTCGAGGTTCCCAAGGTGGCCACCGAGCCAGCCACCTATACTAGCATAGAGGTTGTGGCATTTGCATAGACGCAGCCGAGAGCAATACTGAAAAGCAGAACGCCTTCGGAGTAATTAAGGCCACAGAGACGGATAGATGCACTGGCGGCTGACAGGAGAGCATATAAAATGTGTGTCGGACTAACAAAAGTTTCGAAAGAACCTTCCTCCTTGAGCCTTGTCGTCTTCAGCCTTGTATCAAATGAGGTTGCCCAAATTTGTGCTCTTCTTGTCTAGCAGTGCAACAGTACTGTTTGAGTCAGGAAATGGTATCAATTGGCTGACTAGCCTTCTACACATGTCTGCCTCATTTTAGGTAAAGTCTACTCCGATTTACGCATTTTCAGTTGCGTATGGCAGATTCTGAAGGAAGATTTTTAACGCTTCAGACCCAGAGTTCGTTGATTCTACTGAAACATCCATGGCTGTAAGCAGATTTGCCGCAGCCTGTCTATAGATCATATGTATAATCTCCCAGAAATTGGTTCGCTTACAGGCCCGGAGCTGAATGACAAATGTCCTTGTCCGTTCTGCGAACTGACGACGCCCCACTGGACCTGTTGCTCAGCAGCGTCCTTACCGTTCTCGAACTCAGCCACATGACATGCAGCACTGATCGCAGCGGAACACGACCCGGCAAAAGCCATTCCTGGCTTGTACCGTCTGTAACCAAGAACAAAGGTGAGAACGGCTCCGATACATATAACAATAACCAGTATAACGAGTGCAATCACGGAAAAGCCAACTGTGAGAATTGCCTGATCCTTAACAAGATGTCCTTCGTTATTAAAGACGTCAACTGCGACAAGAAAGAAACCCTGAGATAGAATGAAGTGTGTTGCTGCACTGGCAGCCATGAGGGGAATCATGTACCGGTATGGGAGTGTCAAAAAGCGGGTTGATCGTTGAAGTCCTTGCGGCCGAGTGACGCGAATGGACTGGCGTCGGTGAAAGAAGCTCGCGTATTCGTTGGCAAAAGCCATGCAGGTGTAGATTTGGTTATAAATCAGATACATCGTTGATAGCACGACTTGTGGAAGGTTCGCGAGCAAAACATTCCTTATCAAACCACTGTCACCAAGCATCGGCTTTGACCATCGGATGATGCTTGAAGAGGTGACTTCGCCAAAGCCGAGATTCCACCAAGTCGCCATATCGGGATTCGTTGTTGTGGTGTCGATGCCTTTCCATAAAAGTATCCCAAATGCCACGCAAGCAAGGAAACAGCTATCTTGTATCAATAACACGCGCCAATTACTCGGATGCAAGATATAAGTGCGACTCACAACACATTCCCCGAGGTCCATCTCCACCACCCGACAGTCTCCCATCGGAAGTGGCGTTGATATGCCCACCGCTTGGGCTCTGGATAATCTGGCCAGTAACCCTCGATAATTTCCTTCCTTGTAACTGTGCACATGCCTTTTGTTGTCTCGTCCTCGCACCGCAAGAATGAGGCCAGGGCATCTCCCATGGTGATGAGCGTCGTTTCCTTCCTCAGTAGTGTCATGAGAATGCAAACTAATTTCATAATATTACAGAATATCACAACGAACATGATAGGTAGAGAAAACTGAAGGCGGCACTCGTCAGAAACCCGCTGACTGAGGCAATGATCAACCTGGAGAAATTGTTCGCCGATCCACAACGGAAGCGAGTCCAACGCATCCTTTACAGTGCAGTCGTATTCGTTGATATCGAGGGGCGTTAGTATCATTTTTTCGGTCACATTCGTGCCACAGATCCATGAATTTTGTATCCGATCATAGGACCAGTGAAGAGTGCCGATCACCGAGTTTTCCAGATCCGTGTCTTGGGTTACGACTAAAACATGTCGTCGATTGTAGAGGAAGTCGACGCCATAATCCTTGATGCAGTCCACGACATCGAGGATCTGGTAAGAAGATACATTTGATTGCATTGCGGTCACCAGATCTACAAGGTCTTTGGTTGCATATGGCAGGTCCCACGCAGCACCCTTCTCGAAGTCTGAAGTGACAGCCGCAACGATATACTGATTAGCACTATATGGTATTAGCATTTGTGAGAGTAGATGGTGATACCATACTCACGTAAGATTGACAAAAACAGCAGAATTGAACCTGAACCGCGTTAGATTGATGACCAAAGAGGGAAACGGGTCACATGCATCAGATGAATTGGCACAGAACTGAGTCCAAGGAAAAACCATAGCCAGAGCCGTTGACGCGCAATAAAACGCAGGTTTCTCAAACTCAAGGTCCCAATCTCCAAGTAGGTTTTGTCCATATGTTGGGTATCAACCTCTTTTCTCGTTGGAGAGGTTAGGCATTGCATGCAGAAGTTACTTGCCCCAAGCAGCAATGTGCCAATACAATTTATAATGATGTGGACGCCTAGGCCGGTTTTCCGAATCTGTTCGCAGGGACCGACATGGAGCGTGCCTATACCGCCACTGATAGGGGACGAAAGACAAGCCCACATCGTAGTTGCTGAGTTTAAAATCAAAACCCCGGCGACCAGAAACAGACCTGACTTGACTCCCAACGGCCATTGATTTGAGGATGTGTCGCTGTCAATGGAATCGGACGATCGGTTGGTTGATTGTTGAGACAACCATGGAAATTCTCGCCCGCCTTCTCTAGAAAGAAGCCCTTTGGTGCTTGGGGTATCTGGAGTTCGTTGCGCGCCTAGGATGAAAGAAGATGCGCCTGAGGGTGGCTCTTCTGGAATAACACTTTTATGGAGATGTAGTCAGGAAAAGCACTTATTGTTATGACGGTGCTGATGAACTTACTCAAGCTCGATGGTCTCATCATGACTATACATCTTTAAGGGTACTCCGCCAGCGGATGCCTTATGGCGTGAAGCCATCATAGGACAGTAATGAGCGGCTGATCTCGAGACACAATTCTCGTTCTAGAGTCATCGAAAAGGGGTCATGAATCGTGTCATCGTCATGGCTGCAGACCAGATTGAGCCTAGATCCTGTGTTAAAGTCATTAGCACGCTTATACAACCAATATGGTGAGCGCTAGTCTTTGAGTTTCAATATTGAACGCGAGATTCATTGAGCGAGGGCTGGTCTACTGATAAATCTTAGATGGATAGAGCTCGATTTGCTTGGGGATTGTGCCGATTTGCGAGAAATGGCCGGACTTAGACACGGATGAAGTGTGTAAATGGTTAAAGAGCCGGGAAGCCAGGAAGATGACGCTTAAGGGGAAAATTCGAGCAGCTATGCGTCGCACTAGGCGCCTGACCTCCTATTGACTCCTTACCCAAGTAGAGAATTCTGAGAGCAACACATGCATAGCTCGTCCGGTGGCTTGCAGACGCTTCCCAAGAACGGCTCCGGTTGGCCCCCAACCCGTCCACCCGCAAGCCTTTGCTCGTCACCCAGCCCTCACTTTCAGCCACGGCTTCTCAGCTTTCGGCGAACGCCCACCAATGTACTGGCGCCGTTGTCTAAGAGGACGCCCATTCGCAAATGGAAGAATAGCCCACGAGACAGTTTCGATGAATTCGCGGTTAAGACATGTTTTCATGCGTAGTAGCCTAGGACCCGGGCCTGGTCAAAACATTTCAAAGATGGCCATTTGACGGCTTAGATGACGATGTACGTGTCGCAGCAGCGTCCCACCACGAATGACGTTGGTAAGAGCACCAAGTATCTCATCCAATTGGAGGAAGCATAAAGGTCTAGTGGGCAAGGAAGCATTAATTACTGCCTCGACGTTGATACCTGTAGGTGGATGTCCAATTGATTACGAGCGATCTTGAGGCATGCCTGGCCCACTCTTTGGGACGCACTACCTGTGTAGGTGACTGGTCTACAAATTCACTGCTAATTGATGCGGGCACAAGGGGGTTTTCGGTTCCGAAGCGTTGGAAGATAAGCTTAATTCTTAGTGGTCGTCCCCGAGACTTCGGCCATCGCACAACTACCATTGCCGAGAAGACGTGGAATCTCTTGGACGCGTAAGTCTACGCTGGTAGACATCGATGAATGTATGAGAGGAGATGTACTGGAGTAGGATATGTACTGGAGTATGCGAATAACAGAGATGACGCAAATGAACATGAAGCAGTGCATCGTGCCCAAGGATATTCAGCACTGGATCGCTTGCCTAGATGTTGAAAATGTAGAGGACTAAGTCACAAGCTCCTGCTCAAAATAGCCAGGTAAAAAGAAGAGCTGGTATCAGTGATCGGTGTTAACCAAGATGGCAGCCAAGAACGCTCATTTCCTCGAAGGTAGGAAGATAATAGTTGCTGGAGCTGGGATAGCTGGCCTAGCATTTGTTGTTGCACTTCAGAAACTTTGGGACCCTTCCCTCGAAGCGCCCGAGATTGTGATATACGACAGAGACACCAAGGATGTAAGCGTCAAACGGGAAGGGTATTCGCTATCACTCAATGGCGCAGACAAAGACGGGGGACTTGTCGCCTTGCAGCAGCTGGGTCTGCTGGATGAAGCCTTGCAGTGTGCGGTTCTCGGCCTCGACAGCATTGGTGGGTCGTTCAAGGTGTGGGATGTTGACTGGAACGATATCCTCTCCATTCGATTCAGGCCACACAGAGGGTTACCGACCTCTGGCATCCGGATCGCCCGCAGAGACTTGCGCAACATACTCATTGCAGCTGCAGAAGACGCCGCCATGGCCATCACATGGGGCGCAAGTTGCGTTGCTGCCGAAGAACTTCAAAGTGGCCGAATCCGACTTCGACTGTCCTGTGGCGGTGACGAACCCATACGAGAGGACGAGTGCGACCTCTTGATTGCTGCAGATGGTGCCAGGAGCAAGATTCGGGCTAGTTTCAGGCCGGACGACCAGCTCAGTTACGCGGGGGCGGTTCAGATTGGCGGCAGCGCCAGATTCCCAGATGGCATCCCACGACCACTTGCGGACAACTGGGGTCTCGTCATCTCAGGGCAGGGTGTCTGCTGCTTCTTCTCGCCGGTGGACAAGGAGACAGTGGTGTGGGCACTAAGCCGAGTGGAGGATGGGCCGCGAGAGGTGCCAAACGACCAGACGCCGGAGCAGTTCCAGGCGTTGATGCGGGAGGCTCTTGAGCTGGGGGGCATGTTCGCGGAGCCGTTCCCGACGCTGGTGCGGAAGACGGACGCAGCGACGGCGCTGTGCCTGCCGGCCCGAGACAAGAAGCCCTTCTACCACCACGACAAGGAGCTCGGCGGTGTGGTGTTTATTGGCGACAGCAACCACGCTGTCAGCCCGTTTGCGGGAAACGGGGCCAACATGGCCTTGAAGGACGGGTGGGACTTGGCCGAGCAGATCTGTGGAGGCGACAGCTTGGAGAGTGCTGTGGCACGCTACGACGCGATCAGCTACCCTCGAGCACAGCAGACTCTCGAGACATCGCACCGGAGGATAGCCATAGGCCACAGCACAGGGCTTAGATACTTCGCGGTGAGGGTCTTCTTTGCGATCGGGGCCTTTATGGTCTGGCTGCTGGGGAAGTGAGTAGCCTGTCAGGAGTTTGACAATGATGAGGAGGGGCGTGTCACTTGTGTGTGTGTATGTGTGGCTGGCACAGATGCTCGCAAGCATGCTGTGATTTCAGATCCCACGTAATGTGTTAGCTACAGAGAATGCGAAATGATCAATGGATTTACTTTGAGCAGACATGCACCTGCAGAAGAGGCTTGAAGATTGTCTACCGTAATCTGAAGAGCACAATCGTGAAGATCCGCATTCACCTACCTCCCGTCCTCAGGTACCTACCTTAATAAGGTATGAAGTTGGCAAGTGGAGAAGTTACCTAGGCTAGGTACCAGGTAGGTAAAGTGCCTGAGGTACAAAGGTGCAGGGGGAACGCGCGACCCGCGCGACAGGACCGCGCCTGCCCCCAACGTTCCCTAGTCCAGCAGCCCTGGAGGTCTGTGCTGTCCCGCGCTCGCGTTTCCCTGCCATGTCCACGCCCCGTCTTAAAAGAGCTTCGATGTCACCGCGAAGGAAAGCGTGATGACCATGCATGCTATGAACCTCCTTTATATTAGTACTATCTTCTCTTCATACCTGTTTTGCACGATAACCTCAGAACCGTGCAATTCCCCTTGAAACCGCTCAAACACACGTTGTCATAAGCCAATTGCTTCTCTTCTCGTGTCCGGCGTCATAGGCAAGATGGGAGCTCCTGCGCGTACGCCGTCGTCGTCGATGGCCAAAAGAGCGAGTGTGCCGTCCACAGGCAAGCAGCAGAAGAGCATCCTCGGTTTCTTCTCCAAGGCAGCCGCCTCAACTCCCAATGCGTCCGCCGCTGCCTCCACGCCTGCATCCGCCAAAACGTCCACCTCCCCCCAACAAGACGACGTCGACTCGTCCCCGTGCCTCAAGGAGACCACAAAATCCAACTCCATGGCCTCCTCCAGGCGCCACGCCAACCTCACCCCGCTGCCCAGCAGTGACGCCGCCGAGCCCCTCAGCTCTCAAGAGAACAGAGACTCAATGGCTGCAGTCAAGGTAGTGTCCGACAGCTTGCCCTCGCCTTTGACCCCTGCTGAGGTTGTCATCAAGCAGGCGGCCGTCGGCACCAAGCACGCCCTCGTCAGCAGTCCTTCTCGCAAGGTGAGCCACCACAGAACCTCCCTGGCCTTGACCTTCAAAGTGGCCCTGGCGTCTTAACCACCCTGCTTACGCTATCTCCAGGCGAAGAAAGTCGTTAACTACGCCGAGTCTTCCGATGACGATGATGAGGACGTCTTCGTCGCCCTCAAGGCCCGCCAACCTAGAAGCCGTGGCCGAGCCGCTCGAGCCGCACTGGACGACGATGACGACGAGGAAGATGAGTACCAGATGGATCACGACGCAGCTGCAGAAGATGACGACGGTATGCCTTTTGGTCTGCTGAATAGACCGTTAGACGAGCTGACCGTGCTTGTGTTGTAGATGATATGGCTGACTTCGTCGTCTCTGATGAGTCCGACGCTCCCTCCAACTCCAAGTCTAAGAAAAGGAAGCGTCCTGCTCCCAAAGCCGCGGCCGCCCCTCGGAAACGTCCAACAACCTCGCCATCTCCTTCCAAGGACGATGAAGACGAGACCATGGAGGACATTCCGGCCGCGTCCTCAGCCCAGCAATGGAAATATGATCCTGAAAACATCACACCAGCACAGCCACGGCCTGCCGCGCATCGGCCTGCCCCGAAGCCCACATCTTCAAAGACCAAGGAGAAGGCTCACACCAGGGAGCCCGAGCAGAGATATTCTTGGCTAGCTGACATAGCCGATATCAACCGCAACAAGCCAGGCCACCCAGACTACGATCCATCTACTGTCTATGTTCCGCCAATGGCATGGAATAAGTTCTCGCCGTTTGAAAAGCAATACTGGGAGATCAAACAGAAATTATGGAACACGGTGGTTTTCTTCAAGAAAGGCAAATTCTACGAGCTCTACGAGAATGACGCTACCATCGGCCACCAACTGTTCGACCTGAAACTAACCGATCGGGTCAATATGCGCATGGTTGGCGTTCCCGAAAGCTCCCTTGACATGTGGGTCAACCAGTTCGTCGCAAAGGGCTACAAGGTAGCCCGCGTGGACCAGATGGAATCGGCTCTCGGCAAAGAGATGCGAGAGCGGGACGATTCGAGCGCCAAGAGCAAGAAGCAGGACAAGATCATCCGACGAGAGCTTGCCTGTGTTCTCACTGGCGGCACTTTGGTCGACGGCAGCATGCTGCAAGACGACATGGCCACATACTGCGCCGCGATCAAAGAATCAGTCATTGATGACAAGCCCGCCTTTGGAATCGCCTTTGTCGATGCTGCTACGGGTCAGTTCTTTATCTCAGAGTTCGAGGACGATGTCGACCTCACTAAGTTCGAGACATTTGTCGCACAGACCTCGCCACGAGAACTGCTCCTAGAGAAGTCGCACCTCTCGACAAAGGCTCTGCGTATCCTCAAGAATAACACAAGCCCCCTGACTATCTGGAACTACATGAAAGCTGGCAGCGACTTCTGGGATGCCGATACTACTCGGCGTGAGCTCGATTGCAGTGGCTATTTCATCTCTGAGGACGAAGCCCGAGAAGAGGTCTGGCCACAGAAGCTTCAAGAGGCCAGGGAAAAGGATTTCCTCATGTCTGCCCTCGGAGCGTTGACCAACTATCTAAGGAACCTTAAATTGGAGCGCAATCTGCTCTCTCAGGGCAACTTCGAATGGTACAACCCTATTCATCGCAACGGAACGCTGATTCTTGACGGCCAGTCCCTCGTCAATCTGGAAATATTCTCCAACACCGCCAACGGCGGATCGGATGGCACCCTTTTCAATTTGCTCAACCGATGCGTCACCCCATTCGGGAAGCGTCTATTCAGGCAATGGGTGTGCCATCCGTTATGCAACATACAGAAGATCAACGAGCGCCTTGATGCCGTCGATCTATTGAACGCTGATAGAAGCATTCGTGAGCAATTTTCATCTCAGATGACCAAGATGCCTGACCTCGAGAGGCTCATCTCCCGAGTTCACGCTGGTGCCTGCCGAGCTGAAGACTTCATGAGAGTTCTCGAAGGGTTCGAGCAGATTGAGTACACTATGAGCCTTTTGAGTGCCTTTGGTGGTGGAAATGGCCTCGTTGACAGACTTCTGTCATCGATGCCTAACTTGCAGGAGCCTTTGAATTATTGGAAGAGTGCCTTTGACAGGAAGAAGGCCCAGGACGAGAAACTTCTGATCCCTGAGCGGGGAATTGAGGAGGACTTCGACAGCAGTGCAGACAACATCGATCGGATCAAAGGCGAATTACAGGATCTTCTAACTAAACAGAAAGGTCTGCTGAAGTGTAAGACGCTGAAATACACCGATGTTGGCAAGGAAATCTACCAAGTAGAGGTTCCTAAAGCTGTCAAAGTTCCCAAAGACTGGCGTCAAATGTCAGCTACCGCCGCTGTAAAGCGCTACTATTTCCGCCAACTTGATGAACTTGTTCGGGAATTGCAGGAAGCCGAGGAGACCCATTCCCAGATTGTGCGTGAGGTTGCCTCTCGATTTTTCAAACGTTTCGATTCGGACTATGAGACTTGGCTGCAGGCAATTAAGATCACCTCGCAGCTTGACTGTCTCGTCAGTCTTGCTAAGGCTTCGTCCGCATTGGGCGAGCCTAGCTGCCGGCCAACATTTGTAGACGAAGAACGCAGCGTCCTGGAATTCGAGGAGCTTCGTCACCCTTGTATGACCAACTCCGTTGCTGATTTCATTCCGAACGATATCAAACTTGGTGGAGACGAGGCAAAGATCAACCTGCTGACGGGTGCGAACGCGGCCGGAAAGTCCACTATCCTTCGAATGGTAAGTATTGAGGCTTTGATATCTCAGTCTCTTTGCTAACTCTAGTGACAGTCGTGCATTGCAGTTATCATGGCTCAGATTGGCTGTTATGTCCCGGCTGTTTCTGCCCGCTTGACGCCTGTTGACCGTATCATGTCTCGACTTGGCGCTAATGACAACATCTTCGCGGCGCAATCCACGTTCTTCGTAGAGCTATCTGAGACGAAGAAGATTCTCTCCGAGGCTACACCAAGATCACTCGTCATTCTTGATGAGCTCGGTCGAGGCACGTCATCTTACGATGGTGTCGCAGTGGCCCAGGCCGTACTCCACCATGTAGCGTCTCACATTGGCTGCATAGGCTTTTTCGCTACACATTATCACTCTCTCGCTACGGAGTTCGAAAACCATCCTGAGATCCGAGCTAGGCGCATGCAGATCCACGTGGATGACGAGAACCGCAAGATAACCTTCTTGTACAAGCTGGAGGATGGTGTGGCCGAGGGCTCCTTCGGCATGCACTGCGCTGCCATGTGTGGCATTTCAAACAGAGTCATCGAGAGAGCAGAGGTTGCGGCCAAAGAGTGGGAACACACGAGCAGGCTGAAAGAAAGCCTGGAACGCGCCAAGACAGGCTGCTATATTCCACTCGGTATTCTAAGCGACGTCGCAGCCCTACTGAGAGTCGATGGTGAGGAAGAAATTGGTGAACGTGGAGTTAACGTGCTGTTGAAGGCCATCGAGGCTCTGTAAAGAATGCCCCGACTATTGCTATTGATTGTACGATATCCAGGTCGTTAGATGGCTTGCGGTATACCCTTACTTTGCTCGCATATGGAGAGACTGATGGAATGGCGTTACGTTGTGTATTATATAATTTCCTGTGACGATTTAGTCTACCTCATTAGACGGATATTTGCTGCCCACGTGTTTCCAAAAAATCATACAGAATCTATGTGAAGACTGAATCCCTGACTGTGTTGTGCGTATCTACTTCGCGAGATCGAGTGTTCTGCTGGAGCTGTCAAGTCCCAACTCCGGCCGTCAGCTCCGAGGTCCGCACGGCATCTACGTGCAGCATCCCCCACCGAAATTGTGCAATACCTTGGTGCATTCAGCCAAGTCTTCGTTTGCCTGATTCGATTGCGGTCTTGTACGTTTGTTCCTGAAGCGCTCATCCGCATAGACCTTCAAGGATCAGTATATTCGAAGCCTCCTATGTGTCTCTGTAGACGCCGCCTGGAGATGCAGTCTGGCTAACAATAATAATAACAGGACTACCAGAGCCAACCTCGTCATACAATGTATACTCAAGGTTACGCTGCAGCTACCGTTGGTAGTCACGCTTCCCGCACTATCGAAACCGACGCTGCATTTCTCTTGCCATATTTGAAGCCGACAGATCGTATACTTGACGTAGGCTGCGGGCCTGGAACAATCACTGCTGGGTTCCGCGCGTTGGTGCCCCGTGGTGGGGTTGTCGGCGTTGACATCTCGGAGGTGGTCCTCGAACAAGGCCGAGCTGTTGCCGACGAACATGCCAGGGACGGGGCCGGAGACTTGTCGTTTATCAGCGCAGACCTGCTTCAAGGGCTGCCATTCGAGGATGATGCATTCGATGTGGTGTACGCATCGCAGCTTTTCCCGCATCTTCAGCCACAAGATGTCGCGCTGAAGGCAATCATTGAGATGAGCAGAGTATTGAAGCCAGGGGGAATTCTAGCAACGAGGGACGCGGCAGAACTGCACTTCTATCCCCGCTCTTACGATCTTGACCGTCTGTGGACCCGGAATATGACGAATGCCCTGTGCTACGGAGCCGTTGGCGCAGATCTACCAGGTGGGAGAATGCCAGCTTTGCTCAGAAAGGCGGGTTTTGATCTCGCGGGAGGGAAGGTCAAAGTGGGAGCAGGCACGACAGTCCATTCGAGCGCTGCTGCTCGAAGGTGGTACGCAGATGGTTGCTTCGGCAGGTTTGAAGACCCATTTTACCGAGATAGTTGGCTCAAGGCGGGTACTACAGAGGCGGAGATCGAAAAGACAAAAAAAGCTCTCAAGGGTTGGGCCGAGGATGATGAAGCATGGTATGCTGCGTTGCAATGCGAGCTCATCGGGTGGAAGTGATGACGAGCGGGAAAACAGGGCGATGTCTACTATCGATATGTGATGTTCAACGGTCATGAATCATTCGTATATTCCAACACTAGATTCACTCGCCACACCACTATCCACAATCCCATCCACCCTTAACCAGGTACCTGATTACTTGGGCGCCTCAAGTCACGAATTGATCAAATATTTTCAGTGGACTAAGATTTCCAACCGCTGCTTTCAGTCAGCCATGCTTCCCAATTTTGCAAGCCAGGATTCTTCTGCCTGCAGAATTCGATATCTGCTTTGTACCCAAACTTGTCAAACCACTCGAAGCTCGTTCTTGCCTCTTCAACCAACCACATGACACCCCTTGCAACAAGCCAGTTTGCTTCTGGTAAGTCCTTGCCAATCGCCTTCTTGAAAATGTCTCGAAATTGTGAGTATGTCAGCTCATCACTTGCAAGAGAGACGGCTTCGCCAGCCCACACGTCTGGATCGAGCAATGCCTTTGCTGCGAATATGCCAATATCTCGAGCACTTATAAGTTGCGTTTTACGATCAGATGGGAGCCCTGCAGCCCATAACGAAGCCATCATGGAGCCGAAGAATCCTGGCTTATAATTATCCATAAATCCTGTGGGCCGGAGTATTGTCCATCGCTTGGCAGCCTTTGTGCAAGCGTCTCGCAGATGCAACTCGATGGCATGCTTTGTAGCAAAATGTGGCACTTTTGTAGGATTGTCCCAGCTAGCATCTCTACCGCCACGATCAACGCTACTAAACACAATATGGTTGACGTTGTGCGTCTTCGTGAGTGCAAAGTCGATGAGCGGAATTGCTTGTGCTTCCTCGTCGTGAGGAACAGTCACGAGAAAGATGGCAGATATATCAGGATGAGTGGCGAAGATGGGTGCAGGTGTCCGGGTGTCCCCTTCGACAAGAGTAATGTCTGGATACGCTTGTTTGAGGGACTGGGACTTGGAGGATCCCATGGATCGTGTGAGGGCAAGAATATGGATACATGGGCTGTGTGGTCTCTGATGCTGTAAAGCTGCAATCGTGGCCCTGCCTTGTTGACCAGTTGCGCCAACAATCAGTATCTCTCGGGCGTTCATTGGATCAAGCGCCATTTGGGATGAGATGAATACTATGTAGAAGATGCGGGAAGATGATGGGCACGCGAACGTCTGGGCAGCAATCAATGACCATCTAGAAAAGCAGTTATACCAGAGTCGGAGACATATAAGGTCTCGGAGACTTAAATCAAGCACTAGCTTGGAGGCTTCCCAACAAGGTATGCGGCCACCAATTGTCTTCGTGTTGACTTTACAGCTACTTGACGCAGTCTGTAATGTATATAGTTAGCCAGCTTTCTGCTATCCTATTTACTGAATGACGCAGTCGACGAATAAAACAAGTCAAGAATTGTGATCGAATTGACGGTAGAGACGATGGGCTCTAGTGCTTTAAGATTATGTCTAAATTTAGTCAACGATGCTGCAACAAGGATGTCGAGCCGCACCGCCATAGCGTCAAAGAGTCTTAGACTCTGACTGGTAATCGGAGAAAACCCGGTATGGGCCGAACACTAGCAGGTCAACTCTTGCCGTCTCAAAACATCAGGCGTCTAGGGCAGCTGCAGCCGAGATCGCCCTGGAGAGACAAAAGGTTCCCCTGGTGCGATCCGCCGATGCTTGCGGCCACAGGCTGTGTGCAGCGCGAGCAGCTAGGTGAAGTATGCACTGAAACAGGGGCGTGGGTCCGACAATCCCACTGCCCGATCTGGGCTGTTTCTAGAGGCTTAGAAGCGCCAAGGCCACGCGCTGCAGGGATGGCCTACCGCCGCAGATGATCGCCTGTGACGCGATTTGTTTCCGGTGACAGCAGAACGTACGACGAGCAACTGCCTTTCTCCCGAGACAGCGGGACTGACCTCGATTACTGTACATACAACAGGACTACCACACGCGTACTGTATGTGGACAGAGGACCGGGCTCTGCTGGCGTATCACGTAGATCTGCACTATCTAGCCGGAACCTGCACCGCAGATCTTGCTCATCACAGGGAGCCTCAATCGGGCTGCCTGATATCATCAGGGCAGATCCGGAACCTGGCGAGGATGGTGTGCGGCCACAGGCGGTACATCTGCAGTTTACCAAAGAGAGCAGTATGCCACGCGCTGAAGACTAATTAAGGCTCTAAACAACTGTTATGTTTTTGCATCACTGGCTACGGAGGCGTTCTATGGAAATGGCGAGCGTGGTACTAAGTTCAATCTCAAGAGTGTCATGGAGAAATCCCATTATTCTTCTGTTTGGAGAACTACCGAGGAAGTTATTTCTGCTTCATGTTCGCGACCCCTAGTCCCGTTTCCAGTTGCCCTGATGTTGTCTTAGGGTCCCGCGAGGCCATATCCACTTGTTCTTGGCAGGGGGTTTTGCGAAGCATCATCTCGGCCAGATCCAACCCAAATATTCCCTGCTATATCCGCGAGCCTCAATCATCGGAAGGCAGGCAGGGACACATCCACTCAAGTGAGACTGCGAATGGGGCCATATCCGACCGAGACGGAGACCAACGAGTCACGACGCTCACAAATGTGGAGTCATCACAACTCTGCTAGGAGACACACGAAACTCGGTGGGCGACTTTGTTATGAGACGGCCTCATACTCGCTCAATACAGATTCTATGCCCTGTTAAGTAAGTTGCAATCACCGTGGATGGTCTTCATCCCCACCGCTTTGCGACGGTTACGTTGGCAGCCTCAATGCGTGCCTCAAATTTGCCCTGACAGGGCTTTGCGAGATTAAGCGCCAACAGAGCATGGGTATAGAATCATTCGATCGTGAGACTCCCTACGGTATATAATTAAGCATGACTGCTGCACCTTGTCTGGCATAGACTCGAGAGTCATTGGTGATAATTTCCCTTCGTGTATTGCTTTCTGTTCAGGGTCTTGACGATCCTTTCTTTTGTGATTTTACGCATCCTTCGTTTCGTTAGGCCGGGCCTTGATATTTGTTTTTATCTCTCTCTCTCTCTCTCTCTTACAGACACATTTCTATCATGTTCTATGCAACAGCATTCTTGCCCACGGCGGCACTGATCTCTTTGGTGAGAGCTCACGGCGTTGTAATAAATGCTCAAGGAATTGCTGGTTCACCTGCTAGTGTTGGCTTTCAAGGTACGTGCCACCAGGTCTGAACTCTGACTACAGCTGTTCTAACAGACTGTAGTTGATCCTTCCATTGCCCGGAACTGCACAACCATAAACCCTTGCCAACAAGATGCTACTATCATCCGTGATGCAGAGATCACAGCCAATATCGTCAACCAGTGTGGCCGGACGGAACTCAGCGGAAATATAGACGTGGGAGAGAATACAGAAAACGCCTTGGCGGCTGGCGCTGTCACTCAAGTTCAGGCAGGAAGCCAGCTTACTGTGACCATCCACCAGGTCAATGCTGACGGAGCCGGTCCGTATGTCTGTGACTTGGACGAGACCAGCAACTCGGGAACGATTAGCCAGAACCTGACCGTGACGAATAATGTGCCCGGGGTCAATGGATTCTCTCAAGCCAAAGCACAGGACTTCAATATCACTGTCCAGATGCCCGACAGCTTCACCTGCACCGGAGGTAAGCCGTACCAAAAATGATCATTGGCTGCACAACGCTAACGGATTCCCATAGCCTCAACTGGCAATGTGTGCACTGTTCGTTGCCGAAACAACGCCGTTGCTGGGCCTTTCGGTGGGTAGATCTCTAGGAGCGTCGTTTTATACGTTACTAACATCCAGAAGGTGGCTGTTTCGCCGTCCAGCAAATAGACACCACACCGAAGGTCAATACTCCCGAGAACATCGCCACCCTACAGACCCTTGATGCTGTTCTCGCTCAGGTCCAGCAGAACCAAGCTGATTTCGGAGCAGCCGTAGCCGCAAACCAAGCCGCGGGCTCCGCAGAGGCCGAGCAGAACGCCAAGGCTGTCGCATCCATCCTCGCCAACACTATTGTGAGCAAGGAAGCGCCCCAGCAGACGCCGACGGTCGTTCTAGGGGCGGCAGCCACTGAAACGACCGCCGCTGCTGCCGTCACTACCACCGCTGCAACGACTGGAAATGGACGAAATGGAAACGGCAGGAACCGAGGCGGCAACCGAAATCAAAATAACAACAACAAGCGCAGCTCTAGCAACGCTCTGCGGTGGGCAAGACGGTATGTTGTGGCTGGACAGGACTTCAGTGACGACAACCACTGACGTATTTGACCGTGACTGGTGCCGGGAGTTTGCAATGAAACGGTTGGAGACTCTAGCCAAGATCCAAGGCAGTGATTTCTTTGAATAGCAGTGTAAATAGAGGGGTTCTATATATCGAGATAGACTTATAACTTGTGCGCGAAGTTTTAGCCAATAAGCCAACCCTTCCTTCGCGAAGGTTGTAGCCTTTTTTCGTGACCTCGAATATGGTGCCAAGAGCAAAGATATGACTGAGATCATCGAGGTTTATATACATACAATCTAATTTTGATACACCAAGGTTGATATGAGTTTTATAATTGCTGGTTTGCCATGAAATGAGAACCCCCCTCACAACGATAGCCGTTCTCCTGTTTTATCCACGCATATCCTGCGGGACATGCTCCCAACTCTCGGAGTTTCACCATTATTTTTTCCTCACATTCCCTTCGTTCCTCTTCTTCAATGAGTCTCTTAAGGATCTTAGCCCTGTCCGCCTCTCTTGCCTTGTCGGCACTCGCTAACAACTCTTGGTATTCTTGTTCACGAGCTTGCTCTGCTTTTCTGTCTAGTTGCAGCTGTTCCCACGTCTCATCGCTGACACCACTGTCTCTTTGCGCACCTTGCTTGTTCCTTCGAGGTAGCTGATCTGGCCTAGGCTTATTCTGTATCAGTGACGCTTCGGAGGTTTCAGACCTCTGTAGCTTAGTGGTGGTAGTGTCGCATTTGTGAGTTGTACCGCAATTCACCCAATTTCTCATCTCTGGACGGGGCTCGACAGCCGGTCCAGCGGCTATACTCGTATTTCTGGTCGGTTGGATTGTGTTTAGGACGTTTCTACTTTGTCGTTGCTCAAAGAGAGCGGTAGCTTCTGAGACCACCATGTCTTCGTCCATGAGGAGTCCTTTGGCCTGACTCTTCAAATTAATGGCTTTATAGAACGCACGCTTGCTCAAAGTCTCTATGTCACGAGCGTTGGCCCAGCTCTTCTGTTTGGAGAGATTTGAAAAAAGCGCGAAAAGCCTCGACGAGTCTTTTGAAGCAGACTCGAGAGCATCAATGTTCAGCACAGTACCCTTGCGTCGCAAAGCTGTCTTTTGTACATTCAGTAGCTTCAATAAGAGCAGAACGCATTCATTCGGCGTAAGATTGCGAAAGCTGATTACTTCTGGAAAGCGGGATGTTAGGCCCTCGTTGACTGACAATAGACGTTGCATGTCCGTGGTGTAGCCAGCGAGAATGATCACCATCTTTTTGTGATATTGGTCAACTGCTCAGACACCCCAAGAGCGGATCCAACAAAATCAGACGGATTTTTTACCACCACTACTATAAGTCAGAATAATGATACCTCTAATTTTATGTCAAACCAGCAAGATGAGTCGTGGCTAAAAAAATAATAATAATAAAAGAAAAATAAAGACATACCTTCGCCTTTTGATAAGAGCCCAATGTCAACTAATATCTGTCCATATAGCTTTGCCACAGTAGTCTTCCCGGTCCCAGGGTTCCCTAAGAAGATACGATTCAGTGAGTATTCGATCGGTGGTTGTTCTACAAGCTCGCGAAGGTAATTTTGTTGGACGCTAGTAACAAGTGCCTGGATAGCTTGTTTAACCAATGCTAGCCCAGTAAGCTGTTGTAATTTCTGCCATCCGACCGACCTAGAGAGTGCTTCTGAGGGTTCTGGCCCTATGAGATCTTCTTTGGTCAGAAGGAAGTCATCTGCTTGGAGGCATGCTCTCCTTGCATTCTTCAACCTGACGGATTGTCGGCGTTGTATCAAAGCTAGAGCATTTTCGACACTCCTGGCGTTTCCAAACCCATCTCGTCCTCGACCATGGCCGATTCTTCTTGCGGCAATGCGACAGAATAGGCCGGACAGACCCTCCTCGCACTTCATCTGTCCATTATATTGCTTGTCAATTTTGAGCCTGAGAATGGCTAACAATTCCTCGTTTGTGTAGTCCGCAAATTTCATTTCAACAGGAAAGCGACTAGGTAAGCCCGGGTTGTGCGAGAAAAAACTTTCCATCTGTTTACTGTAGCCAGCCAAGACAAACACAATTTTGCCAGTGAGATTTTCAATCTCTGCCAGTAGAAAGTCCAATACACCGCTTCCTCCAGGGCTGTTACCGGAAGTGAGTTGATATGCCTCGTCGATAAAAACAATGCCGCCTCCATCATTGAGGATTTTGTCGATGAGGCTTTGACAACCAGCCACTCCGAGATTTGCCAGACGAGAACCGGTAGTTTCCTCAAAGTGAGAGCCTGGTATGACTCCAGCGGATGTGAGGAACTTTGCGTATAGCCGCGCGACAGTTGTTTTGCCTGAGAAAAATGGATTAGGACGTGTACACTAATTAACTCTATAGATGAAAATCACTGACCAGTTCCTGGATTTCCAAGTAATGTACAACCAAATCGTTGTGATTCAAGTGAGACGTTCTGGCGGATTTTCGTGTCAATGGTACTTTTGATCTGGAGGAAAGTCTCCTTGACCTGTTCTAATCCAATCATGTCCATTAGCTCATCCAACGCAACAGACGACACAAGTTCGGTTTTCTTGGAGTTTTCCCATTCATCTCGAGCATTACTTGGAAGGTCCTTTTCTTTTCTGAGCTTGTCATTTTTGTCGACTTTTGAGACAGTGTTTTTCTGCGCGGTTTCTTTCTGCTTCTTCATGCGAACGGTTGTACTTTCTAAAGCCGCCAGCTTCTCTCGCTGTTGGGCAAGGTTTCTCTTCTGTTCCTCTTCTTCCGACTGATACCGCATAAGAAGCTTCTGGTGGTAAATCTCATCTTGTATTTGCTGAAGCTCTGCTGCATAAGCTTTTTCGCGTGCTAATCGTCGTCGCTCCAGATCTAGGTCTCGTTTGATTCGCTGTTCCTGCTCTTTGTCCTCTTCAGCACATTTGAAGCATCGTTTACTTTTTTGATTGCACTTGACTTGCGTCTTATGCTGTCTGTCACAAGTCTTCTCCACTAATTGTGTACAATATACTTGTGAGTGGTCGCTCAAACGGTGACAACTGCGATTACATGAGTGTACACCACAATTGAGTATCACCCCGCATAGTTCTGCACACCCACCATCCGGAGCGTACATGCGAAAATCATCAGGTGTCTTGAGTAAAGATGTTCTATCGGGATGCTTTTCGCATTGGATTGGGAGACCATCATAGAGGCGGCCATTATCCATGAGAAGTTTGAAGTAAGGTTCCCAAGTTGTTTTGCCTCGTTTGCTATTCATGAAAGTTCTCATGTTACCAATAATGATAAGACAGTCTCTTGCTCGAGTTATTAGGACGTTCAACCGCTCTCTTGCGGCCATGAACCCAATGTCTCCCTCGATGTTACTTCTTGTGAGTGAAGCAATAACGATATCACTTTCTTCTCCTTGGTAATTATCTGTAAAGAAGATTAGGCCCGAAGTATTAAGTGAGTCGCTAACAAACGTACCAATAGTTGATAGGCGTAGTGGTCGTTTTCCAACCTTGGATGCCGCCTGAGTCAAGATGCCAGCTTGGATCAATTCCGCAGTATCAGGATCATTTAAAATAGGATCGTTGTCCCTTTGCAACATCTCCTTAAGAAGACGAAGCTGCCCGAGGTAAGGGGTGAGCACCACCATTCTATTGGTGCCGTAGCCTTGTTGAGCAAGGTATCTAACCAATCCGAGTATCATCATGACTTCGAAAGGGTTCTCTTTACTCGTCTTTGACCCATTCTCATTCCTATCAGTGAGAGCAGAAACCTTGCTTTCTGGATACTCGTGGTCGATGAAGATAACATTATCTTGTAACCCAAGAATTCGCTGTCGACTAGATGTCGACGGCCCATCGACAAGTTGTGGATATGTCAACTCTCTCGGGAAAATAGATATCTCTGGACGCATCCGGTGCTGCTTTTGTAATGATGTGTACTGGTACCCCTGACGGATAAGTCTTTCAAACAAAGACATGTTCAGATTATAGCCGTCACCTTTTTCTACAGTCAACGCGTAATTGTTGATCTTTGGTCGCAATTGCTTGTGATCCCCAATAAGAATGAGCTGCTTAACTGACGGTGCGATAGCTGTGGTGACGTGACTTTCAAGAATTTCACCAGCTTCTTCGACGAGCACAACATCAGGCCTTGCGGCCCATATGAGTTTACTGAACGTAGCTGCTGCAGTCGTTGTACAACCGATAACTCTCGCTGAGCGCAGCTTATCCACTTGGTTCTCTGATTTTATGGCCTCGTGTTGCTTGTGATGTTCATCTGCTCGGAGTGCTATGTTTTCGACTGCGTCCACACGCTCCTGAATGAGTTCTGAGATCCACTTTTCCAAAAGCTTCTGTCGGGTTGCTGCGTCCATATACCAGATATCCTTGCACTCATTTGGAACTCTGTTTATGAATATCCCAGGACCTTGACCTTCCTTCCAACGACAGAAAAGATAGTCCGGCTGGATTCGTTTTCCTCTCTTTCCTACACGACTCCATCCCTTGTCGTCTGATGGAACAAGGAAGCCTGTATGAAAACGGCGGTCCTCAGGAGAGAATTCGAGATGTTCGAGGATGGCCTCGAAAGAATCAGCCCGGGCTAGATATGTACCAAATGAACTCTTCAGTTTCTCGATTATTCCTGCACGGTCAACCTGCATTTTATTCATAATCGACCGGTGTTCTCTAGATAGCTTTAAGCCTATCTGTCTTGATATGAGAAGTTGGCTCGTTCGAGAAGTGGACTTAGACCCAAGACGAATTATGTCACCGGCAGGAATATCGGTATCAAGTAGATACTCGAGAAATTGGTCGATTGCATGGTTAGTCAAGGATATGATAAGAACCCTAAGATTGGTATGATCACGTATGTCCTTCACAATCTGTGATCCGATGAATGTTTTTCCTGTCCCTACAGTGGCATGTAAGGTTACTGAAATTGTAGACGTTAAGATTTGAAGCGTTCCTCACCTGGCGGTCCTTGAATGATACTCAACTCCTTGGTGAGAGCTTTTCCCATAGAATCGAGTTGTGACTCGTCAAAACGATGCTTATTGGAAAGAGGGGAAATCTCGTCCTCAGTCATCGGTCTTGAAAGCAAACCCGTGGCAATAGCTTGTAGCGATGGGTGAGGCAGAAATGACGCGGTCTCATCTGAATCTTTACGTGATCGATTCAGTAGAAGCTTATGAAGAGATTGATCATGTACGTTCTTAAGCTGTTCTAGAATTGGCTCGTAGGCAAAAACGGGCGTATCGATCAGTATAAACCGCACATCCTGTGCGAGCTTTAGCGCAACGAGTGTCTCGGCGCGTGCCTTACCGTCAGCAAATTGTAGACACAAGACTGGTGGTTTCTCGAGAAGCAAGTCCCTATTGCGGTCAATGAATGCAAACCCACACACATCTTTGCCTCGGAAAATGGCACCAAAGGCCCGGTGCTTCAGGTAATTTGGATTATTATCAAGAAACTTCTGGCCTTTGTCTCGATCCAATTTCTGCAGTTCATCGAGTCCTTTAAAACATCGAAAGAGAATGCTACAACTCTTCCAATGGACTTCGTCTCCGACAGTGATGTCGACGGGCACCAGAGACCCGATAATCGTGGCTGAACGCTGGCCTTGTCTTCTTTTTCCGAGAGCAGTTTGCAAATCATTTCGAAGCTCGCCGAGCATATCCTCTCTTAGCAATCGAAATTGATTGTCTAGATGCAGATTGAAGCGAATACTAATATCTGCTTCGAATATTTCCTCGGCACGTTGATAATATGGAGTCTCGGTCGATAAGAGCTCATCTCTCGTTGGATATACCGCAACTTGCCGGAAGTTGGCATAATCGTTGTCATGGCGTCCGCCTGGCGAATGGTCTGAACATGGATTGGATGCCACCTTTGCTGACCTGAATTCGAGTGCCTTTGAGATCTTGTAGGCTAGACTTCGAGTTTCGTGGCTATTCGCCAACCCCAGGCTGGCGTTTTTGCAAATCGCTTCGATGTCAGAAATAAGATCGACATAGGTCTCACAGGAGCTAGATACAATCTCGTGGACTAGCCACGCAAGCGGATACAGAGATAGCTGCTCAATCTTTCCATCCAGAAAGAGCCGAACAAGAACTTTCCACAAAGTTGGCGGAAGAACAATTTGCTGGAGTAATTGATGTAGAAATTGACCATTTGCAATAGCCTTTATCGACGGGTCTGACAGGAATAGAACCAGTGACAGAACGTGAGATTGAATGAAAGTCTGGGATAAATCTGCGCGAACCGAGCGTCGTACGGCCTCTAGGCCATTCGAGCTAGACATGATCATTTCAGCGCAGAGACTGGGTAATTGGTGAGAGCGAACGGCTTCAATAAATAGTCGGGCATCTGCTGCGTTGTTGATCATGCGCACGCCGCTCAAAATATCTCGCAGAAACTTCGCAAGTTTTGCAGAGCGGCCTGCGTCATTCGACGGTGGAGCCATTTCAATTGAAACTTCGTAGAGAAAGATACCACGGTCAATGAATCAGAAGGAGAGGGAGAAGGGAAAAAGTTGGAAGACCTGGGCGTCGCTTATCATCAAAATATGATTACTTGCCCACAAAGCAATGAAGGCCATCGATTGGAAGCGACTCAAGAGATAATGCGTGAGGCCTACCTGGCGGTCATCGGCAACGCAGATTGGTCGCCTGACGTGGCTTTGAGCCAACGACAACACGGCCACTCTCAGTGAACGAATGGTATAGCTACACGAACCACTCGCACCTGCAATTGAGAAGCATTTAGCCAGCTGTGGCCATTAAGGTTATATATTGACCCAACACTAGTCTTCGATGGGAATCTTTCTGATTCCGTCTCACATGAATGAGCTGCCTAGACATCCGTTTCCTATGCTACCCTGACTTCTCTCCCTATCTGACTTCGGCCAGTTCTCGGCATTATATCGATCTTCATGTCATTGTGAGAAATGTCGTATAGAAACCGCGAGGGACACCCTTTACCCAAAGGACCGAGGCGTTGGCATCCGAAGATCGCAAAGACGGAGCAAGAACCTCCCTTTGGCCCTGTTGTATGCGAGCTTGACATAAAAGATCTCTTCAATAAAGCAGAGATGTTGGAAAAGTCATCTTTCATTTCAGACTGTACTGCTATCGCCTCATACAATTGGCTTGACTCCGAAGAACCTACCATATTGGTTCCGGGTAGGCACCTCTATTGTCTATCTTTCTAATTTGCTGAGCTAACTAGAAAATATAGGCAAACCGCCCAGATGGACACCTTTGAAAGAACCCATGAGACTATCAGAAGATGACGAGAAGTATTTCCGGGACCCAAATGCTGCACAACTTCCCCGTCACCCGATGGAGCCAGCCATCCTAGCTTTGTTGACCACGAATCCAGGATTTGTCAATGAGCATACAATAGATGTCGTTACATGCAGCAGCGTGATCGGAAGTCTCCTCGATTTTATCACCGGAGGTGACAAGAGGTTCCGGGTACTAGTCCAGTCGATCAATGACACTGTCTTTTTCATCCGGAGGGAGAACTCAGCCAGAGAGCTTATCCCAAATGTTCGTGGATTTGGCCACACATTTCCGAAACACAATACGACATGGGATTTTGAGACCAGGGGTTCCTCTTCACATCATCGAGTTTTGTCATACCAGTTTGGCCAACTAGGCTTCCTAGTTAGATTCAATGTTGATGGGTACATTTCAGACAGGCATGGAGACACAATGCAGCATTGGACAACCACCTCGCCCTCGGAACTAGACTCGCTTGACACGTTGCAGAAGTTTATGCAATCCATGCAAGTTTCACCTGCAAGGACCACAGCTAGCGCTGGTGTTCGCATCATTCCCACTGGCGAACCTGTGGACCAAGAACTGATATTTGAGTTGAAGACACGCAGCTCTAGAAAGAAAGACGAAGACACCGTCGAGACATATCTGCCTCGACTCTGGTCTGCTCAGATCAAACAATTCTTGCTGGCCCGCCACGACGATGGAGTTTTTAACGAGATCCAACTACTGGACGTACAGGAACGAGTGAAGAATTGGGAACGAGACCGCGTTAAAGCATTGTCACAACTTGCTGCAATTTTCCATCAAATTATTGCCGAGGTGCACAAGACTCCATCAGCTAAGCTGGAAATCCGGAGAGTACAGAGGAATATATTGGAAGTACGTGAACAACTACCTGAAGCTGGTGAAGCCCTATCATCCTCTACGATAGCACTTTGGTCTTCCCAGAAGAGCAATGACAAGGAGATCATTGCAGACTCTGACGATGATGACAATATTGAGTGGTATAGTGATTCTATTCGGGATTTGACTGCTTGTTCGGCCACTTGTGGATATTGTGGACAATGTATTGGACAAGGTGCACACGCAGAATAGACTGAAATTGAGTATGTGCAGCTTTAGGTAGTTTGGAAGCAGAACAACTAATTCACGTCATCTAAACATGTATCATGGCGCCTTCAGTATCCCAGTGACAGAATGATTTCTGGGGAGAGTCCGAGGTTGTACATTAAGGGGAAGCGAGGACTTTTAGATTTCAGGTTACGAGACAGAGACGCTGGTTTGCAGGGGCACTAATCTCGGCATTCGAGACGCTGATGACCTCACGCTTCTAGAACAGGCCAGGAATACAGCCCTGCAGATATGGTCGAACTTCTCTCCCGGGTTAAAGTCAAGCATTGAAATTTGAACTACCAAAAAAAAAAAAAAAAAATTGAAAGGATGAGAGAGCGCAAATTGATTCAAGGAGACGTTCACCTTTTATAAAAGAAGGAATTACAAATACTGAACGAAACTCTTTTACAAGAAGCCCTAATTCTGTAGCGTGAGAGCTTTGAAATCTTCCAACGATGGTCTACACTTAAGGGTATATGACTCGGCATATGACTAGCAGAAGCTTGTATCTGAGCTGTGTGACATAGTATAACATCGGCGTCTCAATATTTGAACACCCTGACATCTGGGCCGCCCCCCGTCTCCTGCAATATCTTCTTGTTCCGCCATCCATAATAGAATCTCAAAATGATGCAGCCAACAGCCACGAAGAATAGAAGTGCGGCATTGACCCAGTGGCCTGTGGGGTAACCCTTCTTCGCCTCGTTAGCCTTGTAGATCCATACACCAGCAATCTGGCCTGGCGCACCACCTAGGCCAATGTTTAAAGCTATGGCCATGCCCACGGATGCAGTACTGAATATATTCGAAGACAACCACCCAAGGAGGGGAGGGATACAGGCAAAAGCTCCAGCTGCGGCAACAATAAGACAGCCATAGCGATGCGAGTAAGCATCTGCCGGAAGGACAGCTGATGCCAGGAAACCACACGCGCCTATCGTTGCAAGGGCGGCCGAGTGCAGTCCACGCGAATTGAAGTGGTCCGCCGACCACGATGTCAAAATCGAGACGACATATGCTACTGCGTATGGAGGCACTGTCATAAGCTGAGCACGCAAGTCCTTGAACCCTAACCCCGCTGTAATGGAGGGAGTGAACAAGGAGAGAGAGCTAAAAGGCAAAGATATGCCAAAATAGACCAAGTAATGGCCATATAGCCTCCAGTCGACCAGGGTGGCCTTTGCGTCCTGCCAGGTCATTGATTTATGGTGTCCCTTGCTTCCCTCGACGCGCAAGCGTCGGAGAGCAACTTCCTTCTCATCAGGAGTTAACCAGTGAGCTGTCTCTGGATAGTCGGGAAGGAAGAACCAGACAAAAATGGAGGATAGGCACGAAGGAGCACCCTCGATAATAAAGAGCCACCGCCAAGCAGAGATCCCTCGAGCTTGGTTCATATGACCTACACCATATGCGATAGCACCACCAAAGGCGCCTGCCAAGGTGGCACTTGCGAGGATAAATGCAACCCGAATACTTCGCTCATCGGTTCTGTACCAGAAAGTCAAGTAATATACCAACCCTGGAAACAAGCCAGCCTCAAATACGCCGAGAACGAATCGCACGCCAGTGACGGTCGCATAGTTACTCGCACCCCCAAGTCCCATCGAGATAGCACCCCATGAAAACATCAGGAAGGCAATCCAGCGGGACGGACGAAGCTTCTTCAGAAGAACTGAGCTATCATGTCAGCCACAGCCAGGAACGTTGAACAAGAAAAGTCATACTGTTAGATGGAACCTCGAAAAGGCCATAAGCCACCAAAAATATCATAAGTGCGATCGTGTATTCATAGTTCGTCATGTTTGTCTCGGACATCATGTCATCATGTGTTGACGAGTTGAGAATCTTGGCGTTCCCGATATTTGATCTGTCTAAGTAACAAAGGAAGTAGATGCCAGCGGACAGTGGCACGATACGTAAGTCCTGCTTCCACAGCAGCGCCCTCTCTGATACCGAAGGATATAGAGCCTGTGCCGTGTACGCCTGGAAGATGTGAGTTCGTCGGGGCTTGTTGATCATGAAGAGCGAACATACCTCATTCTGCGCCTCGTTGTTAATCTCGGCAAGCTCTGGCTTCTCTAACCCGTCAACATCGTGTATGGACACCCGGTCATGGGAGGCGACATGCGTCATGGTGCAATCAGTCTCGAACTGCTGTTTTCTCTTCCTTAATGCTTAGTAACGGTAGACAGTCACCGAATCTTTTGAAGAGGATGAACATTTAAAGGGAAAGTGCTTGGAATGTGGGAGGAAAAGCAGCGCGGGGAACCAGTTGTCTGCGATGTGGAGTCGATTGCAACCCTCTCAGGGTTTTGTTGACCCGGCGGCGATGGACCATCTCCACTTCGAAGCTATTTGGATGGCATCTCGGCGGCCATTGTCCAGACTCAACGAAAGTTCTGCCGAACTAAACACGCAGGCTGGGCGGCCGGGCCAATCCCTGTGTCAGGCTTGGGCCCACTGATGATCCTTTGCTCGACCGGGCTTGGGGCCCCGTAGTCCCGGTCGCCCTCCGAAGACCGTTGGTTTCGGAAATTAACCGCTTTTTGTGAATGACCCAAGTAGAGTCACGAGGAGATCGTAATAACAATAGCTCTTCTATTATTTTAGGTAGTCTACTTTGGTGTAGATGTAAAAAGTATTGTGGATCAACTTCCTCGCGATTCTTGACCTACTGCAAGTCGAACGAGAAGTTGGACATTCTCTAGCCCCTCATGCTCCGGATTTTTGACATGTACTTCATTTATCGATCCCCCTCCATGCTATTGGAAACGCGTTATCAGTCATGTGTGCGACTTTTTAGAGGCTAGCTGTTATTTTTGCGCGCGACTCCATAACCCCATCGAGAGTGAAGATCACGAAGCTTCTCCTGAAGGTTGGCTCCAAGGACTTCAGGTGTTTCTCTTGGCAATCGATCAAATATGTGAAAATAAGACCTGGTAACCTTCAAGTTCACTTGTAACATTTGTAACGACCAGAAGAGCTATCCTAATCTACAAACTCCTCACCATAAGAAACATAATTCGCCCTGGGCATGGCGCTAAAGGAGCCTCATAGTGATCTAAATTATGGTAGACTGGTGATTATTATAATACTCAAGTAACAAGACTAACGTGACAAGCATGACAACTGTTGACGGGTGCCATCGGACTGCTACATGATCCAAAAGCCTTTGCGAACTCCTCCTCCTTCAGGCCCTCCAAGTGATCAGGTCTCTTTGCACGTGTTAGAGTCTAAAGAGTTGCCACCGTTCTTGTCACGTGTGTCTTTGTTCAAAGACTTTACAATAGCTATCAGAAGGAGGACTCATATTAAGAACATTTTAGCGTGACTACTAGTCAAAGTGAATGATATGAAGTCTATTGTGAAGACTATTGTATTGGGTGGAAGAAACCGGAACCCCTCATCACCAAATAGATAAATAAGAGACACAACTAAAGTCTTCTGGAACATCTTAGAAGTGCTCACACAGGCTTAACTGCGGAAACATGGAAAGAGCCTACCAAAATATCTGTTAGCTACTTTGTGGGCTAGTTTGAGAATCAAGGTTGAAACTGACCAACCCATTCATTCAGGTCGAGGTCTCTGAACTCCTTAGCTGACTTCGTGACCCCAATCTCTTCTACCAGCATATTAGATGGGATGCAACATCCCTTAGAGCTCTTGATACTATCGATGTCTTGAGACTTCTTGATCGGCGTGCAGCTATTACCCTCGTCTACACGACCAAGTATCTCAGGCTCGGACCGTCGGCTACCATCTGGCAATGTCTGGGTGTATACGTTGAGGTCGCTATGGGTATTCTCTAACACAATGCCTAAAGGTGTTCAAGGTTCTGTATCAACAAGCACTAATTTGGTGGAACAAGTCTTACCTGAAAATCCCGATGCTTCCAGGTATGTCTGGTATTGAGACACGAGGCTAGCCCCAGAAACGCACCCAACATAGGCTGACACACTGTTTCTGAGGTCTTCTGGAATTGCCTTTTTTGCTAAGATATCCGAAATCGAGACTCGGCCACCGGGCTTTAGCAAACGGGATACCTCATTGAAAACCACTTGCTTCTCTACCTCTGGGACGAGGTTGATGACACAATTCGATATGACGATATCAGCAATACCAGCCTCTAGAGGGATGTCAGTAATGCGGCTCTGGACAAACTCAACATTTCCTAGTTGAAGACGGGCTCTATTTTGTTTCGCTAAGTCGAGCATATCCTGTGTGATCTGTATTTTAGCCATGCCGAGCAAGGCCCCAGGGCGGATTCGTCGTCATGCCTTGTTCATGTCCACTCCTATGACGCGACCTAATTTGCCGACTTTTGTCGCTGCCTGAAATACGTCAAAGCCTGCTCCCGAGCCAAGGTCAACGACAGTCTCTCCCTGCATTTTGATGAGTATACATGTACTTCCATGAACGGAAAAAGTTTATGACTTCGTACCTCTTGTAAGCTAGCAATAGCAAGAGGATTCCCACAACTGAGACCCAAATTGGACTCGACGGGGATCGTGTCAAGATCGCTCTCGTTGTATCCAAAAGATTGCGCAATTGATTTGCCATATGCCGCACTTGGTCTACCGTCGGTAGAGGAAAGAGCGCTGTATCGTTGTAAGACAGCAGTGTAAATCTCGTCTGTATTCATTCTGCAATTTGCGTTCGTCGACAAATTAGTCAGACCAAGGTGCTCAAAAGTCCTGGCTGTAAAATTCAGTAGACACAGGGTATTCAGTAGTTATAGCCAGAGCATCGGAATTGAATGGTACTGATATGTCACTGCTTAATTGCCGTTTTGAGGCCGCTGGGGCTGCATATCACACCAAGCCGAAACGGGCAACATTTTGGTGTGTCACTAGCAGATCACCCGAACCGTCACTGTCCGACACATCGCCACTGCATTCACGAACACCGAACAGATTTCGCTTTGGTCGAGTTTCTCAGGATTGCGCACTTGAGGCACAACAACGAGTCTCATCGCCTGTGATATGGAGTTCTCCAAGATGACACAAAAGTGGTCTTCAAAATCGAAAGAAGACCATACAACACGAGTACGAGAGAATCAGCGTCGCCATAGAGCCAGGACAAAGGCGTATATTGCGGCCATTGAGAAGCAACTAGCCGAGAGCCAAGTCCGCCTCGAAGCAGCATTAGCTGAAAACTCAAGGCTGAAGGGCAGCCTGGAGGCATGCAAGAGTCGAGACTCGAAGCTTGCTCTTGAAGAACGGCAGCACGCCATGGCTTGTGGAATGTGCAAAGAGGGGGAACCTGGAGATGGCACGATATCCGTTATTGCTTCCCTTGATAATGGCAGCAGGTTTGAGAAGCATTCGCTTCAAGATACTGGACAAACCCAACGGCTTGAAGACGGCGAGAACCTGATGTCAGCGGAACTCCAAGAGCAAGAGCTATTGCGAACCCCAACAATGATGCCTTCCAATTGTTCAGTCTTCTCTTCTAGTGCAGATCTCACACCACAAGGCTCGATAGCCAAAGATATACACCCGATGCTGACACAGAAGGACTGTCGATGCCTTCCTTTTCCGCTTCCAGGCGAGTCAACCATCCCCTGTATAACAGCATACGGGATCATCGAGGAACAAAACTACAACGGAATGGATCTTAGGGCTGTCGACGGTATTCTGGCGCCGGGGTTTCGACGAGCAATCAGCAGCGAGGGATGCAGGGTGAAGAGCCATCTCGTTTTCTCGGTTTTGGACTCGGTCCGGCCATTATAAGTAGTTCGTCTAGAGGTATGCGGTAGACGCGCTTCTCAAAGGTCTGTACGTTAATCAGGTGGTTATTGAATTGCGATCAAAGATCTCGATCAACATTTCTGTCATTGGCTTGCGGCGGTGGCAGTATTTCTGATTCATTAGGTTCACTGCCCAGCACGTAGTCATGTTTTTAGACCATCGCAATTTCTGCTAAGTACCTACCTTCCATAAGGTATTGTACAGTGGGGTATCCAAAGTCTCCGGACACACTAAATTCGCATAATTTTGCTATAAATCACCATAACTTTATAACCACTTAACTAAACTAAGCCAAATTAAAATATATTATAGCTTAAATGAGAATAATATTATTATTTATTTAAAAAGTATTTTATCTAAATATTAATATAGAATAATCATCTTTTATTAACTAAAAAAACTTATAAACTTTAAAGTAATATAATTATATATATTATTTAGATAAAATATAAAACTAAAGTAAAAATACTAACTTTAATCAAAATTAACTTTAAAAATATAAGTTTTAAGTTTATAATATAATTATAATAGCTTTAAAAATAGCTTTAAAAAGTATAACTTTTAAGAAAATTTAAATATAGATATTTAATATTAATAAAATAATAAAAAGTTAAATTATAATTTAATAAATCTATCTTTATTTAATCTAAAACTATCTTTTTCTTTTTTTAATAATTTCTTAAAAAAATTTAAAAAAAGATCTTTGAAAAAGTAAAAATTAAGACTATATTTTTAAAGTTTTATATAAAATTAAATAAAAGATATATTATTATTTTTAAAGATAAAGTTTATTATTTTTTAATTATTTTATTTAATTATTATAAAAATAAAATCTAATTTATTTTATTAATAAAATTATAATTAATTTAATCTTAATAAATATATTAAACTTAGTATCTTTAACTTATTATTATTTTATAATAAATAGTTATATATACTTTTTAAAATATTAAATATAATATTTATAAATAGTTTTAACTATATAAAAGTTTTTAAAAATTAAAAACTATTAAATCATTATATATTAGCTTTCAAAAACTTAGATTTTAAAGAAAAAATATCTATTTTTTCTTTCTTTTTCTAAAATATAAGATAAAATATAATAAAATTAATATTTTAATTAATATATCTATTTTTATATATATAGTAAGCATTATATATTAGTTTGATATGATTATAAGTCTTTGGTGTAGAGTTATATTAGTTTAAGGGGTTGAAATTAGGCTGAAAAAGGTGTCCGGACACTTTGGATACCCCACTGTACTGTTCAGAAACAGTGCGCTGGAGTACGGCGCTTGCTAGTGCCCAACCTCCTACAGAGGTACCTACAGCCAAGGTAGGTTGGTTCCCCACAAGCCCCACCCGCGTTGCCCTCGTCACCACCGTAGAAGCTTTCCTCGCACTCTTCACTAGCTGCCTACAAACCCTCTCTACCCTATTCACCGCACAAATGCCGCGAAAGGTACGTGTTCATAGGTGGCAATACGGCTGCCGCCTCATACAAACAGCCTCGTGCTCATTGCTACCTAGGTCAAGACAGCCGAGTCCATCGCGCAAAATCGCGACAGTCAACGGCGCTCTCGTGCGCGACATCGCACCGTTGTCGAGGAGATGCGCCGGCAACTGCAGGATTACCGCTGTCGCGGCGCTACGGCCACACGTGAGATGCAATTGGCAGCCCGCAAGGTCAAAGCGGAGAGCGTGCGACTGCGCATTTTGCTCGCGCGCTGTGGTGTGCCACCGGACGAGATCCAGGCATTTGTTGAACTGCCAGATGAGGCGCTAGATCCTCGGGAACTCGCACAGGCATCACGACAAACTGCGGCAAGCAACCCGGAATTTGGGAGCACCTCTCAGCCCGTATGTGGGCCCCAGTCCTCTCGCCATTGCAACACGAACGCGCACCCAGAGTGTGGTGTCGACAAGTCGAAGGACTATGATACACCAGGGGCTACGTCAGATGACACGACGCCGTTAGAGACATCGTGTAAGGCTGCGGCTGATCTAATTGCTGACTTTCAAGGGCACGAGGATGTGGCAAACGTTCTCATGATGCTCGGTTGCTCAGGGACAAACGACTGCCGCGTCAAGAACACGACGGTATTCCAAATTATGGACGGTGTCCTCTGAAGTTTCGTTGATCAGATGGAGACTACGAACGCAACAGGATCTAGCTTTTCCATGACCACCTCTTACCAACCCATTGAACAACATAGACCAGCCCCAGCAGCACTGGCACCTCAATAAGCGGTCCCACTGTTGCAGCAAGTGCCTGATCACTTTCAGAACCAAAGGTTGCTACCGCTACCGCGATGGCAAGCTCAAAATTATTACTTGCTGCGGTGAAGCTCTGAGCGGTACTTATTGCAAACCCAAAACCAAGCCGATATGTGGCCCACAACGTCACAAAGAAGATGGCTACGAAGTAAACCACCAATGGAGCTGCCACTCGGACAACTGAAACGATCTGGTGTACGACTTGATGGCCCTGAGATGCGAACAGAATGACGATTGTGTATAAAAGGCCAATGAGTGACCACGGAGCTGCAAATCGCAGGAACACACGGTCATACCATTCCGGACCCGCCATGGCGCGAAATATGGATCGGGTCAGTACTGCAGCAGCCAACGGAATACCCAGAAACACTCCCACGCTGGTCGCCACGACAGTGTATGAGATATGTAGAGCCTGGTCTTCGTGACCGATAACACGGATAAAAAAGACGGCAAGAGGGGCGAATAGCACCATCTGCAGGATGGAGTTGATGGCGACAAGAATCGCGCAATACTCGCCATCGCCGCCCGCCAAACCTGTCCAGACGAGCACCTAGGAGTTGCTTATGTCAGCACGAACCTCAACTCTAGCAGATCGAGAGCCACCAACCATAGCGATGCACCTGCCCAAGCCAACTAATATCAGACCAGCACGTAGCTCGTTCTTATCCGGGAGAAACGCCCACGCAAGGCCCAACTCCGTCGCAGTTAGATTGGTGCTGTCAGTCAAGCTGTAGATGGCTTACCATAAGGAATGGGGCAATGACCCAATTCATGAATATACTAAAAATGATCTGCTTCCACATTCCTTTATGCGACAAGAGCTCATACAAGGACTCGAAGCGGACTTTGCAAAGAATGGGATACATCATGATAAGAAGACCGATAGCTAGAAAAATAGTTAATGGGTACGCTTGAATCCATTGATTTAGCATGTGAACGACGTACCAATAGGCACAGATACGCCAACGAACTGGCCCTTCTGTAACGCTGGGCCTGTCTGTGGCACGAAGTTGCCAAGCAAGATGCCTACGACCATGGAGAGGAATATCCAAATGGCCAAAAAGCGATCAAGCCAACCCAGCCTTTTGAACTTTGAAACTTTTTCTGGAGTATTTTGTTCTGGGTTACTCCGTTGCATCTCGGTATCTCTGTACTCGCTTGCTTCTCGTTTATACCTGGCCCTGGAGTAATCACCCGAAGTTGTGATGGGATTGCCTGTTCCATCAGCACCAAGCATCATGGTTCTCAGAAAGTTGGTGGCGAAAATAGGTTACGATGTCGAATTTTACTTTAGAATGTATCAAGAAATTTTCATCAACAGCCAGTCGATGTGAATGTAAAATGAGGTCGTAAAGTGACGACTTAAGACCATGCGCAGCAATTGACCAATCACAACGCGGGAGTGACACATCCCCTTATCACCAATCACCTCGCAAGGCGGTAAGTTTCGACAATTTCGAGTACCTCCAACCTGGCTGTCCTTTCATTATAGTAGTGATTCTCTTCAACATCATGGAAATCATTTTCGCATTCTCGGTACTTGAAAAAAATCTGTCCCCACTTAGGAAACTCGTCTGTGGCCTGGTCTTTTTGAGAGGTGACCAGAATCAAAGGCTCACTTAAGTCTTCCGAAAGACCACGGTACATTTGCAATGCACGGCAACCCCGCGTAAGATGGAGGTATACATAGATGGCTATTTACGGCTAGTGATTTCGACAAACTTTGGTCAAGTCTTGGAACGCTGAAAAGAGACATCAGCCGGTAGAAGCGGAGCTGCCAACTACGACGTCATACCGTTAGGTTATTTTCAAATACCGTCGATCCAAGGTAATCTCCATCATCGCACGTCTTAAGCATCAGTAAAGCGGGTCTAGCAATTTATGTACATTCTGAAGACTAGCATTAGTGGCGTCTATTATCTCGATTGTTAGTTATTCAGATGCTAATGCAACAGTAGCAGGATTGAATACTGTAAAAATGAGCTTCAGAGAGGACGAGGCACCGGAACGAATTCGCTACACGCGTTCCACACACACAAGAAGCCGTAAGGGCTGTCAAGAATGCCGAAGACGCCATGTAAGATGTGATGAGAGACGACCTTTATGGTATGCTTCAACGTGACAGAATTGATAATCTTAAGACCACACAAGCTAATCTCCAACTTGCGGTACATAGTACTAATTGCTTAACTCGAGGTGATGCTTGCATTTATGATCGTTCATCAACCTCAGAGAGACAACGCTCACCTCAGGAGAATCCACCCTCAAATCAAGTGCTTGGCACGACATTAGATCCCTTCGGCATACTAGAAGTTGAGATGCCTTATGAGACCCCGAGGCTGCTCCACCATTGTAAGTATTCTAGATGTTGTTCGCCTTATGATCCACTGGTTGGGGTGACGAGACTTGTGTGAGGGAAAGGCATTGAATCCAGTCATACAAACTAACACCTTCTTCTCAAGTCATTTCCTACCGTAATGAGCTCCGTAAGCTTATTCTAGGCAATCCCAGCGCTGCAGAGTATGCACCTCCGACGCATTCATTGGGAAGACGACGACATTTAGATTAACAAACAGGTACAGAGATGTCATGCCTGCGAAGTATCAAAACAGTTCAGCATATACACGAAGCCTTCTTCTCATGTCCGCAAAACATCGTTATGGCCTGACAGGTCTGAGTGACTGGTGTCGCGAACCTACCTATCTGCATCACAAAGCTCAAGTTATCCGCTTATTGAAAGAACAGCTGAGTGCGAACCCAGCAGACCCAGGAGACTGGTCTTTCAGCGTGATACTATTTCTTCTTGCTATGGAGGTGAAGCAGGCTCTGAATCCAGCAGAGTATTCGGAATTACTGAAAACCCTGATAGGCCCTTGAAGGCGATAATGATGCAGCGACTGCACATATTCGTGGTTTGGTAACTTTGATGAAGACCAAGGTTCCACAAGATCATGGCCTATACCAATCTGGTCAAGTCCTCCTCAAACTCGGGTTTTTGTATGGAAGTCAAGACTCTCTTGCTATACTTGCGAAGTCTAACCTAAATCTTGCAGAGTTTTGAGTCTCCTCGAGGCAGCCAAGGCGGAACATGCTGGCATTCAGCTGGATAAGGCTGATTGGCTTTTATCCAGGACTTCTTTTTCACTAAGTTTTAGTTGGCAATGGGTGAATGTTGTTTATTTATTGATCCAGATAGTTGGGGAGCTTCTCGTCAAAAACGGCCAGCTCATTGCAACAGCACCTTCAAGTCCAGAAGACTCTGCCTCTCTCCAATGGCTAATGAGAGAACTTCAATTGATCCACCACAAAGAACGCGATATAGGGTCTCAAAACATGACCGAGCTCGGTCCTGGGGTTCATCAGGATTCACAGTTGAAGAACTGGGTATTAGCTGGAATCTGTTATGCGCTATTGCTTGCGAGCTTGCCCGAATTGCACAAGAGGGACGCACACTCCGGATTGCACCAGCTGCAAGCTTGGTGGGAGGAGAGAGTAAATACATGGATGGAGTCTTTGGATCTTCCTGGCAGCCTGTTTGCTCTTGAGGTGTTGGAAAAGATTGAATGGTTGACAACTGTCGAAGGTGAGAGTATCATTCAACAACTGTACGATAACAGTCTTGTCAGTGCGGTATGATAGATGATGAGGTGATTCAAATCATGTTTCAAGACTGTGGGGTAGTGTGTATGCCCTTCAAGCCTCCCAGGCGGTGAAGTTGACGTATTCACAGGAGAAAGGTTCGGGTATGGAATATTGTATTCTGCAGAAATGAAAAGAAAAACTTCATGCGGATCTCCATTAGCATAACCATGCGATGATTGTTTGTCGTAGCTATCTTCACAAAGCTTCAAAATGAAAGTGCTTGACGTCAAGGCCACCAGATACCTTATCCTGAATAGGCCGAAGATTCTCCTTGAAGACACTCGTTTCCGCAGCGTCTAAGTGATTTTGTACCTCCCGCCAGCCTATCATCATTACCAGTTTGCTCGCTGTACTTCTCAATGCGAAGCTAGTCTTATATGTTAACGCCATCTTGCCTACGTATCCTGAGGGTGCGGTTTCCGCAAGGATCGCGTCACCGAAGGCTTGAGAATAGGAAGCTAACGACATCATCTCATCATCACTCAGCGCATTCTCTAGAGATAGAATGGCTATTTCAGTGACGGGGTTGGAGGTCAGGTCGGCTGCTTTGGCGCGAACAAAAATTGTAGTAGGTGGTGACGATTGGTATGGTTGCAAGCCCGCAAGATCAAAGCTGGAGTCCGGGGCTAGAAGCTCTGGGTAACCATTTTAATTAGTTCAACTCGTTACCTTTAGAACCTTGAAGGCTGCTTGAAGGCAACATACGAACTCCTATGCAGATAATCTCCGGCCTGTCAACACCTCGACCCCATATCAAAGTACCATAGCTTTCTTTCTGGGCTCGCAGGAATCGTAGAAGACTGTTGCCGTGGATACTTGACTCATCCTCCGGCCGCACTGAGGGTATCGCGGACAAGAAAATAAATTCCGTCAATGATATAGCCATAATTTAAACTTTTTGCTGGCAAAGCCTTTTTGAGAAGAGAAAGTAAGATCAATCTGGTCGCTTAATATCGCCTGCGTGGATTCTTCTCCACAGGATAACTGCACCGCTTCAACGAACGCGGAAATTATTTACCAAAAGAAGGCCTGTTGTCAATCTTTGATCATCTATAATGTTCCATTATATTAACTTGCATAGTGTAAGAGGCGCTGAGTAAGTCATCTCATTCAATAAGACAACCACGCAACCGATACAAAGGAGTGCGAGGTACATGCCCACTTGCTGGCGGAGATATGACGACTCCTTGCAGAGCCTTGACGTAGGATTCTTCGGCTAAACAAACTTGTATAGTACTAGAAGTGACACGGATCTAAGCGGCTACCCTTGTACAGATAAAAGTTAGCAGTAACTTGAAGTGATTCTCTTCGTATATCGAGGATAACCCATCATTAGCACCCCTTTGGTGAATAGACTGAGCACGACACGCTAGCGTGGGAGTCTGATAATTTGCGAGACTAGGCCTTCTAATGCATCAATCGTGTATGCAAGAAATCCCGACTATTTTGAAGTATACAGGCGAGAACGCACCGTTGCCCAATCACAACGTCCACCCATAGCCTATTCAACCAAAGGATTGACGGCAAGCATGCTACGAGGGTAACATCAAATGAATTTGAGTGACTTAACGATGCGTATTCTAGGTCATCGCTGGCTAGAAATGTGGTCAAACTTTGTCTTTGATGGGGTACAAGTTGGTAGCTGGTGTAGTGATTGCCTTCTTCCATTGGGCAAGCGACTGGAAACAATGGCTTTCCGCTACAGCTTTGAATTCCTGGCAGAACAGCCTTCTGATACAACTTATAGCAGCGCCACTCGGTCAGATAGGAAGTTTTTCGCCAGATTGACGCAACTATGACGAAAGCCAGCAGCCTAATGCGAAAGGTCTTAGCACGATAGGCTTACAACCTGCATCTCTTAGTGACTTTGTTCACTCCTGACGCACTTGTTGTGAGAAAGAGATGTTGACTGGCATCGGATGAATGTGCGTGAGTAAGCAAATTTGTGTAATGGTTGATCAATACGTGAAATCGAACCATTGGACGCACGATAGACGAGAGAATGAACCGTACTATATGAACGGCTCGTCTTGGAGCCTTCACGACAAGACCAGCATCATTTACATTTCAACTAGAATAGTTCCTCAGTACTCGAACTTTCTTACCGCACGAATCAAGGCCAATTATCAAAGAAACCTCAATTATGGCTGATCACCCGATTCCAAACGAGCAATGGGCTCAAGTTTTCGAGAAGTTTGGCGGTCGTGAGTCATTACTACAATCTGTAATTTCAGGTCATACTGAAGCCTTTTAGCTGTCGTATGCAAGAAGATTCCTGTCGCCAAGCCTGGTCCTGATGAGTTTCTCATCAATGTCAAGTATTCTGGCGTATGTCATAGTGATGTTCATGCCATGAAAGGTGACTGGCCCCGGCAGCCGAAGTCACCACTAGTTTCCGGCCATGAGGGCGCTGGTGTCGTCGTTGCAAAAGGTGACCGTGTCACTGAGCTTGAAATTGGAGATCACGTAGGAGTCAAGTGGATCAACGGCGTCTGTGACAAGTGTTTCTTTTGCCTAAGTGGACAGGAACATCTATGCCCTGATGCAACGCTCTCGGGGTATACAGTTGACGGATCTTTCCAAGAGTACGCTATTGCGAAAGCTTCTGTTACGGCAAAGATTCCAAAAGATGTTGACCTTGCTGCCGTGAGCCCTGTGATGTGCGCAGGTCTCACAGTTTACAAGGGACTCAAAGAAAGCAATGCGCGAGCGGGACAATACGTTGGTAGGCACTTCACAAGACCAATTCTACTCCTATTTAATCCTCCCTATCACAACCTCACACCTATAAGACGAATCTGTTGAACTCGCTAAGCATCATGTGTTGTACAGCAATCGTGGGGGCGGGAGGTGGCCTTGGGCTCTTCGCAGTTCAATATGCCAAGGCAATGGGATTTATCCCAATCGCTGTTGATGGGGGAGAAGAAAAAGGCCGCGTTTGCAAAGAACATGGCGCAGCTGCGTATGTTGATTTCGAGGGTTCTAGCAGCGTGATAGATGAGCTGAAGAAGACAACTCCTGATGGCCTAGGACCGCATGCAGCTGTGATCGTGTCGAGTGAGGAGGAGCCTTTCTCTCACGCGTCCGAATATGTGCGGCCTATGGGAACAGTGGTAATCGTTGGAATCCCGGCAGATGGTTACATTAAATCGCAAATCTGGGACACGGTGGCTCGCCTGGTCACTATCAAAGGTAGTCTCGTCGGCAATCGCAATGATACTGATGAGGCAGTTGAGTTCTTTCGTCGCGGCCTCATCCAGGTCCCGTATCAGGTTGTAGGACTGAGCCAACTGAAAGAGACACTCGAAGTCTTAGATCATTCGAAGGTCATTGGCCGCATCATTGTTGATAACAGTAAATAGATGGATTTGATGCGGTTTATGGGTCTTTGCAAGGGCCTCAAACAATTCTTCTTCTTGATTTACTATGTTTAGGATTTAATAAATATTATATACAAGAAAGATCTTGCGAAGATGGTGTAATTAGCCCCATCGAGTTGATGCTAGAATGTGATATTCGTCATTGGTGACCACAGTCGTAGAATACTCGCAGGTCCTGGATACCCGGGCTTACGCAGTACGGCAGTGCAATATACCTCACTCCCGGTGATTACACGGAAGGCCATCCTCCAGACCAGCTAAGAGTATTCCAGCCGAATTGGTACTGCGAATCCGCTAGGCCGATATTTGTGTTCGCTATCATATTCAGTCAGTCATTGACTCAACGAGTGTCTGTCCTTCTAAAAGGCTTGAGGCCTAAGACTTACCATAATGATAGTAAAGAACAGTGCCATAAGTAGGATCGGCGAAGACGCCTTGGCCACCGGGCCCATATACATATCCGTGACTTGCGAGGAGCACCGTGCCACCCCCAGCTGTGCAGCTTTTCCCGCTCTTGTCTACAAACGATCCGCTTACGCTCGTACTTCTACAGACATGAATCACATATTCAGCACCTGTAGCCGGCTTTGATGTGTCGTAGCCGCAGCAGATGCCTGAGCTGAAAAACAGGTAATAGTATCCGGAGCGATAGTACATGAAAGAGCCCTCTACTGCATGCGAACCGGATGAATTGTATGCGATTTGATAGCTTGAGCCGGAAGCTGCAGTTCCCGCACTATTCATGGGTACCTGATAAATATCGCCCCAAAAGGATCCGAAGTTGAGGTAGTATGATGAGTCTGCTTGAATTAGATTGCCATCAATAGCGTTGTATGGCTTGCTGGACGAGGAGGAGACACCGGTGCTACCGTGATCTGTCCAGGACCCAGCTTCCATGGTGGAAGACGTAGCATATCCAATTGCGGAGTTCTGAGATCCAAAGGTGGATACACTGTAGTATAGCACGTAGGTGCTACCTATCAGATGAACATCCGGCGCCCATAGGTCGGTGTTACCAGCCAGGTTGATCGAGCTTCCGGAAGGCAATACTTTGCCCTGGTATGTCCAAGGCCCGGTCAGCGAGCTTGCTTTCCTACAACATTGAAGTCAGTGACAAGTTGTCAACGTCAATGATTATATATAAAGATGCTTCGTAGATTTTTCTGTAGGAACTCCCCAATCCTGCCAAGACTTGACATATAGAGTCCAAGCAGAAATAACAATTAAATGCTGGTTAAAACCTGCTTACCAGATCCCAATCTCACTGCCGGTATTGAACCGGAAGTACACGCCATCAGATGACCGTCGAATGACCGCAGGATCATGTGCCCAACAATCCCCAGAGCAAGCCCCGGGGTCGGCGTACGCTTGCACGCTTGTGACGGCGAGTGCGAGAGTTGAAACAAATCCGGTGATGATACTCTTGAACAACATTGTCAAAAATGGTAGACGCAAATCCCGAAGAATACCATTTCCTGAGCTCAAGATCAAGTGCCATATCGTCTGATGTTATAGACATGCAAAAGGCGACTTCATCGATACCCTTTTGTGAAGCGTGAAGATTGATTGGCGGAATTTTAGTATGGCCATTTTGGAAACGCCTAAGTGGGCTACTGGAGCTAGTAAACATATTGCGTGCTGATGGATCGGAGGGTCTGAAGGTCCTTGATTATCTAGACGCCGGATTGCCAGGCCTGGAAAAATAAATGCGAGATCCAGACAGTTGGATCTTCACGTGCACGGGAATAAATCCTGCCGCTGGTGATACAATCCGCGTGGCTAGGCTAGAAGAATGGGAGGTCATTTTGACGGGTTGTGAAACTCCGAACAATACCTGCCTAACTTGCTTAGAAAGCATCGCAAGAGAACTCAATGTAACCCCCGCTCTACAAGTTAAATGCGCTCGAATAAAGAGCCGCGGATCTCAAGACAGCCAAAAAATTCAAATGTGGAATACTGCTATGCCTTGCAGGCTGTGAGCTGCCTCGACGGGTATCGAAGAACCTGACGTTGTAGCTGTCAGAGATAGAATTACTGTAATCCCCACACACTAGAGCGGAGATTAGCCCAGCATGGAGTAAACGACCCTTCCCGGACATGCCATGCGTAGCAGTATGGTGCGCCTTGCTTTCTTCGAGCCGGACTGTCTCGAAACGCAAGAGTATTAGCTAGTCGGATGAAGCGTCATTCTCAATGATTCGTGGAGTACTTCTTCCATAAAGTCAAACCTGTGAAAAATGGTCCTATGACGGAACTAACAAATGAACGTAGCCGGGCTTATTACGCCGTCGACTGATGAAGTACGATTCCAGTTGATACAAAGGCAGTCTCGTAGGAAACCGTCCGTCATGGGTCGGCCACAGCTGATTCAAGCAAAGGCAACATGTCGTATAGTAAGATGCTAGTCAACGCACAAACCAACAAGGACCCTCAATTGATCAAAGATGAGGAGGCACACGGAGCTTTCCAGCACTTCTCGAGCATGCTCAGTAAAAGCATCGAATTTGAAGGAAGACCATTTTCGTACGGGCTGTCCCGCCTCTAAATGCAGGGTGATAGAGAAAGCTGTCTGAAACACCTTCATGACTCAAATTTTGGAGTCATCGACCGTTCTGGAGCCCAGTGACCTTAGTGCGAACATCTACCGTGCACCACGGCAGCCTTCTGTCTTGCAATTGCCGCCAAACCACCCTCATTGGCGAATGGCGGCCGCCAGACTTTTTAGCGGTGTGCGCGCTTTGCCGTAGTCTTGGGCTTGGGAGCAGCCGACGATCTCTACGGGTCAGTGATCCGGATCAGCACAGCACAGACGTTAATCCCTGGCCTTGTCAGCTAGAAACATGGCACCTTTGGCTGTCATGTGGACTAGGAAGTCTATTATGGGCATGTTTTATCTCTAGGCGGCACTTCTCGCCCTTAACATTCGCCAGGCTTTGATGCTGACTCGAGTCACTTTCTCAACTGGTTGCAGGTATCATTTTGTGACCGACTTTATACTGTGGGAGGTCTTGAGCACCAGTCCTTGCATTGAATACGCCACCTAAGCCAGGCATGCAGACCGAGCATCAAAATGAGAACGGGACGCGGGACAAATGAGGTGCTTCCGCAAAGTGATTGCTTGGCGTCAGCATATAACCTTGTTCCTCACCAGCCTGCATTAATGAATGTCCTAGGCAATAACTTCGGCCATGAGGGAGCAGACCCGGCGCAGTAAATGGGCAGCAGAAGAGAGCAGCACTGATAGGCATGGGCGAAATGGCCCTTAGATTCGACATGTGAGAAGGGGAAAGCATTCACGATTGAGAGCCGAGGATTTATCTGATCTGATATACGATGCAGACGACATTTGCATGCTATGCAGCTTTTACAGTTATTTTCCTAGCACGGAGCAGCCGTGTGGAATACTGTACGCCCAGATACAAGGGGCGGGATAACGCCTCTTACCAGGGGGACTGAAAAGGGGCCAGGGGAAATTACCTGCCTGGACAGTGCTGACTTGCATGCAGTCCGTATCGTCATTGCGGGATGGCTTTCAATAGTGCGAAACGGTCGAATTGGACTGGAGTTCGCGAGCGTCCATTGCTTCTCGCCCTACGGTCGTTACATAGTAGATGCATCGGCAATTGATCTTGAAACGGAAGTCAGCTGGAGCCAATGGAGGATGGCAAGGTGGTGAGGTTTGCCTTGAGGTGAGGCGTTTGCCCCTCCGGCCGAGGTAGTCGTGTCCAGCCCCAACTAGGTCTGAGAATTTAGCATGTCTAATTACGCCATGACAACAAGTTGGGTCTGACCACAGTGAAATTGATGCCAAAATCTCACCGTTCACGTTGCCGAGATCAACTATACTGGACTTGGGGCATGATTGCTTACCATTCTTGGGCGTATCTTGAAGAGGAGCTGGAGAGCGAATAGGCGAAATGGCTGGGGTTTCAAAGGCCAGGGGCTCAACGCCGCCTACGCAGACGCCGCTGGTGGTGGGGGATGGTTCTGTGGCAGTGGCAGACTCGCAGCGAAGGTGGGGGAAGTTGGGTGCGCCTCCTTTGCCTACATTGGCTGTCATGTCCGCCGCCGTGGACAATGGCTCATGATGCTCAAACGTGAAGGATGCTTCCTTCACATTAACCGATGGGGAGCCACCCCGCAAAAGAGCCATGGAGTTCTGCGCTTGGGTAGCTGTATCCTCTTCACAGCAGGGCCATTGTTCCTTCTTCTGCCCTGTGTCAAAGCACATGTGGGCTCCGGGGGCGCTTCCGAGGCGGATGATAGCAGACTGCTGATGGAGACGGGGCACGGGGAAGAAGAACTGCTGGCTCGAGCCGTCACGATCTTCCATGGTTGAATGCAACTGCAACGCGGTATGCACACGAAACATACTACTCTGCTACACCCTCACCGCGCCACTGGAAACATCTGGGAGTCTGTTCTCGAATTCATACGGTCGAGTACCTACCATGATGATGATAGGCAGGGGTCAACTCGTGGAGGAGGGTGACAATCCCTGTCGCCGGGACGGACCAAGACCGTTATGGCTAAGCTAGCCACTATCGCAGTTATCTTCAACGGCACAAACGGCATACGTTACTGTAATCTGTAATCAGTGAATCAACTGTTTTGCACAGTACTGTACAATGTTGGTCCCAGCTTTCTCTCCCGCCAGCCAATTGGCGTGGTTTTCCTAGAGAAATTATGACTACAATCAAGGTGTTTCCTGTCGCAGATAACGACCTGCCAGTCGTTTAGCTTGCTGCGAGCGATAATTTAGTTATCTGTCAGGGATTTGTCGACTACTGCCCGCACGACACTACGCTGTTTCTGACCGAACCAGCTCCAGATGCAGTTGGCTACCAAGTTACTGGAGGAGCACTGTCGCGTTTCTCCTGCCTTTCTGACCTCCCTGTCCGTCCCAGGCTAGGCTGGCATCAGCCGAGTGCTACACTACACTTCGGACCCCTTCTTCTTGATTGTTGCGTCGTGGAGAAAGAAAGAGTCGCGGGCCCCTCGGATTCTTTGGCGAGCCCAGTCCGTTCTGTGGAGGCCTCGAGTAGAAACAACAAGGTGGCATGGCCACATGGATTAGCCTCCCCACCGACAAGACCTTACTGTCCGTGCAATCTGAGAGCGGCCGTGAGGAAGGTTACCTCTGGAGGGGCGGCACGACGAACTGGTGGCCCCTTGGAGGACTTTGAAGAGCGATCAGTCTTGCGCCGCAGTTGGTGGCTCGGCTCTATGAATCAATTGTCCTGTGTAGCTTCAAGCGTGCCTGCAGAGTGCGACCGTGTAGGAAGGTTATACGACGATGACCTGGACCTAGACTTGGGTGACACTACATGCATCTGCGCCTGGGAGAGTTCTTTTCTAGAGCCCGGGCATGGGGATGAATTAGGCACAGAACCCTAGCCTAGGAAGGCCGAGAGTAGCTGCAGCGCTATTTCCATCGTGCATCGTGTGCCCCCTGCTCCGTCCCACCCTGCTCGTGCCTTACATGGCGGCCCCTACCTTGTGTATCTCCAGGACGCTCGAGGAAGGACGATAATAATAATGCGTTGAAAGCTGTGGGGGAAAGGGGTCTTACATATTCGTTGGCGTTCCCCTTCTAAACCACATCCTCCCAAAACGCCTTCTTGTTGGGCTGGGACTTTCGAAAAGGAAATTGACCGACCAGCTTACCAGGCGCGCTCAGCCAGACGTAGAGTCTACACTATTTCAGGGTTGCCGATCCCATCACTCGTTCGCCAGCGGTCTGTCTTCGCTCGTTTTAGGGGGCGAATTGACTCTCAGAGCACAACCAAGGAGCATCAGAAGTGTGTGATTGGGTCATTGTGGAAAAGGGATCCTGGGGCGGCGACAGCGAGCTGTCACAGGAAAAGGAACGCGCGGGTTTGACCGACGGGAGAAAAAGCAAAGCGCGCGCAAGAACCACGATCTGGCCCTGCGACACATCACTTCTCCAAAAACCACACCGACCGCATTTCACTTAGAATCGATCTGTGACGCCAGGCTTTGGCCTGACATTTCTTTGCTTTTGGGACAGCAAAAGCAGTCATATCTCAAAGATCTGCGCCATACGGAGGATCGCTCGTACGCAGCAGTCATATCATTAAACAGCCCGCCATTGTTCACTGCCCGGACTTCTGGACTTATCATTCTGTCTTATATTGCTTTAATCGCTCTTCACCACTGGGTAGGCCTTACAGTGTGTTCCCACTCCTCTCGTTGCGGGACTTTAAGCAGCGCTCGTCATCTGAATGCTAACAGCCTTGTTCGAGCAGTAGCACATGAGATTCCCTAGACTTACACGCTGCAATGATCGCATGACTAAAACTTGTCGCCGCCAGCTCTTCGGCTCGCTCCGCCAACGGCTCGAATCAACTTGCAGGGCGTGATTTTGCATCAATCCTAGCGCTGTGATTTGGTCTGATTTTGCAGGCTGTTGTCTTATCAGTCCTCTGACATCCTTATCGCGAGCTGACAGCCCACGCGCACCCACCATCCCACAACAGACAGTCCCAAGCTGTTTGCTGTAGGTTCACCAGGGTTGCATTGGACGAACATCGGTGTTTCTGAACCATCTTACGCTGCATACATAGCATAGAGCCTGAGCAGTATGTCGGGTCGAAGCGCATACGTGCGCAAGAAGATTACGGAGACGAAACCCGGGGAGAAAGGTGCTTTGCCCCGGAGCCGTACCAAGACGTCGTTGAGCTCCGACGACAATGCGACCATTAGCGATCTGCCCATGCCGACGCGGCAGGACACGGGCGTCGGCACTACTAACGCGCGCTTCCTCAAGTTTTCTGAGCCAGTGCGTGAGAATGAGGTGCTGAACCCCTATCGCAATGACTTTTCCAGCTTCCAGACGCAGGGCAGCGGTGGCAGTCAAAGCGGCGGGAGCACGGACGGCCGGCGGGAGGCTGCAGGCACACCGCATCTCAAAGGTCCTATGGATGAGTATGCATACGCCCGTGCGAGGAAACCAGTCATTAAGACGGAGGACGTTTCGGGGATCGAGAAGTCCGGATTGAGGAGTGCACTTGACAAGAAAAGTGAAGAGGTGCGCAAGGGCATTGCTAAAACCTTTTCCTTCGGGAAGAAGAAGGACAAGCGTGGCGATGCCGACAAGAACCTCGAGTTCCGGCCGCAATCGTCGGCGACGGTGCGTGCGCATCCGAGCTACCCTAGCGATCCTGATGTTGCTTTCGAAGAAGTCGTCCCGCCGCAATACCAGCAACAGCAGCATCACGGCCAGTTCGCCGAGCAGCAACAATGGGACCAGTCTGCCATGATATCGCCGCCTCCGTCCGCTAAGCTTCCCCCTATACCACCTCCCTCCAATGCACCGCCCATCAAACGGTGGATCGGCGCTGGCAGACCTGTACAACGATGGAACAAACTCCGTAAGGATCCCGAACTTTGGGACCCGAACGGCGACGTGCTCGTTTTCTTCGGTCATAAGGGCCAAAGTCCTCGGCCAAATCCCTCTTTCCGGCTCTCATCCCATATCATTGAGGCGACTGAGTCACGATATCTGATAACCCTGCTTCGTGAGGGTTCGACGGAGGAGGATATTCACATGTCACCATCGCCCATTGGAGCACCACCTATGCTTCAACGCCATGGAATGGGTGGAATGGGCCACCACATGGGCCATCACCATCTTGGGCCGCATAGTGCGCTGAGCCGCGGTCAGCCTACACCACCGATTTCAGAGGATGCGAGCCTGGCGGAGGCAGATGGCCAGATTAGCTATGAGATGTACTTCCCGACGCCGTCCAATATGACCAAGATCGACCAGGTTCGACACCACATCACGACGCGCAACGTATTCGCCTTGCTCTATCATGCCTCGCTTGTGGGATTGTCGCTTTATCAAGCATTGTCTGACCTGCACACGCGGCTAGAGGCGTACATGCCGCCCGAGGCCGATAATGTCGGAACGATTCTCAATTACCTTTCTGCTCGAGGCATTGACGATGTCCGGAATGACGCCGAGACGGCTGTTTCACTGCTTGCATGGTCCGAAGGCTCAGAAGTCCGCTGGGAGGAGGGCTGGCGCGAGAGCTTCCTCCACTGCGCCGGTATGTATGGCCGACTGGAGTCGTGCGCAGACTTCAAGAATATCACGCCCATCACTCGCGCACTCCTTGAGCGCGCATGCCTAGAGACACAGCTGCGTGTGCAAGCCGCAGAGGAGCGGCTGGCCGACTTCCAGTACTCCGACATGTGGCCACCGGCTGTGGCCTCCACGGCTTCCTCTTCCGGTCCAGTAACGACCAGTCCCGCCAAGGCGAGCGCCGATCGGCTACAGAAGTTCTTCGTTGCTCACTACATGCGTGTATACGGCCGTTGGCCTCCTCCAGCTGCGCCGCCAACTCACCATGAGGGCAACATGGGTGGTGGTAATGGCGACGAGGAGATCTGGCTTACGCGTACGGTTGCAAAGTCCATACAGAAAGATTTTGCCGCGCTCTATGACTACTTGGTCAATCGGGACATCGTGTGGGATGGGTCGGAAACACGCAGCTCGCGCAAATGGCTCATGGTCAGCGAGTCTGGCAATCGGGGATTCGACGCGGACACGCCTGATCTGCCCATGACGGACATGTTGATCGAGTTCGACAACAAGCTGCGCTTTCCCCACATTCCTCACCCATACCCCTTGGTCCCTGAGTCGATCCCACCGCCATTAAATCTGTCAAACGGAACCAAGGAGAAGCCGTCCAAAAAGAGCAAAAACGGCAACGAGAACAACGCAAATGTTGGCAATCGTTCCGGCGCCCTCGAGCGACGTGTACAGTTGGCGTACACAGAAGCAACTAACATCTACATCCTGGGGTCGGATTTCACCCAGAGTGATCTGATTGATGCGTTTGTCAAGTTTGAGAAGGCGGACCGCACCGGCGAAGTGGACCCGAGCACAGCCCGCCGTGGGCGGTGGGTGCTCATCTACGGTGTCTTGCAGACGCTGGCCAGCGTGTCTGTCGACGCTCCCAACGTGCGTTACCGCGAGGGCGTGCCTTACCATCTCTCGCCGCGCCTGAAGGGCGCAAAGATGCCCCCGTGGAGAGCCGGCGGGCCCAACAGCCTCCCGCTGATGGGCAGCAACAGCGGTACTGCAGGTGGCGAGGAGGCGGCTCATGAGCTCTCCCACTGCTGGACGGTCGTGCGCTCGTGGAACGGCGGCAACTCGAACAACTCGGGCGCCGACACGTCGTCGGGCGGATCGGGCAACACGTCGCCCGTCGTGCGGGCAGCAGGGTACAACTTCCCGCGCCCACCGCCGACGGCGACGTCGCGCAGCTCCGTGGCGGGCTACCACACGCCCGCGGGCGCCGGCACCCGGTCGGTGCGCAGCAGCAGCTCGGTGGCGCCCAGCGTCAGCGGCTACGCGCCGTTCAGCTCGGCGGGCAGCGTCATCAGCGAGTCGGACACGGCGAGCAGCAGTGTGCGCTCGCCAGCCTCGGGGACGGGGACGGGGACGCTGTCGCGGCGCAACACGCGGTCGCGCGACGGGCTGTACTACAGCAACTCGAACAAGTACAGCTCGGGCGGCCCGCGCAGCGTGGCGACGTTCGGGTCCGGCAGGGAGATTGAGCGCGTGGACGAGGTGGAGTGGCCGGTGCCTCGCAGCGGGTACGGGAGCCACGCGGCTAGCGCCGTGGGTGGGAACACGGGGAACATGGCAGGGGGTGCTGGTGCTGGTGGTGGCGGCTTCCTCGTGCTGGACGACGTGGTCGACTCGCGACGAGGGAGCTTCAGCACCGCGGTGAGCGGACAGGAGCGCGACAGGTCGGCGCTGGGGATGGGCAGGGCAGTTGGCAGCGACAGGGGCTACGGCCGGCCATTGTTGAGCCGCAGCGGATCAGAGACGGATAGCGTGGCGCCGGTGATCAGGGACTTTGACGATCTGGATGTCGTGGACGATCACCATCCTTAGGCAAGGATGGCACGTTAAGGGATAGTGGCAATGGGCGATAGGGTTACGGCGGAGGTATTTTATAAGCATCACGACTGGATTTCGATGTAACGTATGTAGATAATACCCTTGGACTCTCTCCCAGACAGGGGAGAGAGTCTGTGTCACTGGAGACTGACTCGCATTACTATCTGACGGTCAAAGAAGACGAGCGTTCTTTTTGTTCAACTTGATCTATGAGCCACATGAGCCGATATACTAGAGTTTTGTGATTGTACATCTCGAGAGAGCTAGGGAAACAAGCATGCCCACCCAGACCGAGCTCTGTACGCCTGAGGTCAGCTCAAGACGCTGTCGTCACCTGCTCTGGAGGGCAGGCAACAGATGCCAAAAACATAAGTCAGCATATTGATATTGATGGCGGCATGAACGGGCGGGCTGGGCACGTGGTGATTGTAATACAGGCGGATCAACTAGCAACTAGCGGGTGGATGGAATGCGCAACGATCTAAACTTAAACTTGTTTCACGGTTCACGAGAATCAAAACCCCGACGACGTGGTCCAGTCCACCCAAGAGAGTGAAGTGAAGTGACTTCATACCGATTGATCCGTAGCCATGAACCAGGGAATCTGAAAGGCCTCGATTGTTAGATCATACCTGCTTGCTTGGCCGGCATGTACCTAGCACCTAGGTAAGCTCGGTAAGGTAGGGACTAGCCTGGCTACAGCTTTACCGAGCACTAATCAATTGCCCAAGACCCTAACGATGGGGCCTGGAGCAGTCGGGACCGTCCGGTTGTACCTACGCAGTATAGGTAAACAAACGTCCATGGAACGTGTCACCAAACGTTGTTCCCACCTGCCAGGGCAGACTTGAATCTATGCAACGCAGACAGATTTTGCATCGCCCAGTATCTACAGGAGGTAGAAATAGTCTCGTGTCTTGGCTTCACGGTAAAGATACGATAGTGGCCCCCAGCCCCGCCAATTTTGACTTTTTTTTTTCTCATGGATAGCTAGTGTATCCATAAGGTACTGGTAATCCGGCCAGCGTTGAGACAACGGCAACGTGGGCGGCGGGCCGTATCGTTGACGGGTGGGCTCTAACATTTAGTAGGTGAGACTAACGGTCATGTTAGTTAGTGTGACGTGACCCTGACCCCGTCCCAGCCACATGGCTACCAGCCCAGCCCAGCCCAGCCCCGCCATTTCTGCCACTGTGGTCTGGCTTCAATAAGAAGAGAGAGAAGGAGAGCAAGAAGACAGGCGTCATCGTCGTCAGTTCAAGCAAACGCAAACGCAAACGCAAAAGCATCCATCCTTTCATCATCATCATCATAATCATCATCAGATCCATTTCCTGTTCCTCGCTTGTTTCACATCTTCCATCCTCTCTCCCTTGCCCCAGAACCTGGGAATCGCTGCATCGCACGGATCCATTCGAGGAGTAAAGCCTCCAACCAAGATCCAGCCCGATAATTACCCAGATCCTAGATCCCTAGGCGGCCGTTTGTCTGGGTGATCAGCGGTTATATCATTGCACGTATTGATCCCTGGACCCCTCCTCGAGCCCTCGTTGTTCTCTTCTCGGCTGCCCGTCCCGTGGAGTGTGTGTGTGTGTGTGTGCAGGTGTGCCGTGTGCCGTGTGCCGTGTGGTGCCTTCTGGCCAATTGCTGGGGGGTATTCTGCATTCTGCATTCTGGCCCTCGTGAACGGAGCATCCTCCTCGACAGGGTAGCGTTAGCTCGGCCTGCCGATCAGTCGACGTCATAACACCCGGGCAGCCCAGACAGCGCTCGTCTGCCCTGTTCTGGTTCTGTTCTGTTCTGTTCTGTCCTGCCAGACGGACCCATCGTTCGGCCTGCATTTGCTAGGTAGCTGAGGTAGCTCACCTGGTTGCTGTCTCCATCATCGGCCTCGCTTGGCTCTTCATCAATCTGGTGGTGTTTCTTCGTAAGAAGATACCGGTACCTAACGATAACGATAGTTGTCATCCCGGACAGAACCGAGCAGCCACAAGTCGAGCAAGCCTCCCCACGCCCGCCGCCCGCCTGCGAACCCCGTGCGCTGACGAAGCCATATCCGACAAGCAAAGCAAGCCTCTCTTTCTCGCTTGTCTTGTTATTGACCCGACTGACGTTCTCACCACAACCTTTCCACCACCACCACCCCCCCCCCCCCCCCC
>NW_006921425.1:0-45082 GCF_000392275.1 Phaeoacremonium minimum UCRPA7
TGGAATGCAAAGTCTACCATATACCTACCTCCGCAATCGAAACCGTGGCACGAGTTCTTGATGATTAATAAAGGTATCGCCAATAGGAAGCAGATGGCTGCTAGTTGAGCGTTGAGATCTATCTTGGGCCGCAGTATCTGGAATGCCCAGGCCGATTCAGCATTTAAGTCCGGAACTTTCAAGAGCAAATTGCTAGTTTCACAGTTCAAATGTCTACTACAAGTTACGACCGTATCAATTAGGCTTTTAGCTCAATCACAAAAGCCCTAGTCTCTGTAGTGTTAATTCTTCAAGTTTGATCAATCTGTCAGGGTTTGCTACTTTGCTGTGCGTCATGGTCAAACTGCATTCGGCCGAGATAACGGACGAGTGCAAAGACGCGCGGCATCAAATCTGACCGCTTCACGGAAAAGAACACGAACCTCGGTTAGACTCAAATGTTTTGAGCTCCACACATGGCCTTGCGAAGTTTAATCATTTCGAATGTTTTGTGTCATGAGGGTCGCCAGCATCTAAGCATTTACCTAAAAGGTTATTCAGCGATAAGGGACAGGTTAGCACATAATAAGTGGGTAGACTGCTCGGTATTGATGCATTCGGCTCGCGATTACCCTTGAGAGACTATAAGATCTTCTGCACATAGCCCACTTGCTTCTTTTGTGTCTAAGCTTTAAGGCTTTTGTGATTGTAGACGATACTTACAAGGGTTCCCGTAAATTCCTTTCGATTTCTTAGCCATGATGACCTCTCGTGACTAGACGACTCATCTCTTAGAATTGTCTTGCGTTCTTACGTTGCGGCTGAGGCAGGGTTTATAGGCTTCAGGCCAATCAAGGCCTTGGGGCAGGGACCTCACCAGGTTTGAAAGGGCTGTCATCCTTCCTCTTACTATGGGTTGCACAATACGTCGGCTATACTCTCAACAACCCGATAGTCCGCCAGTCCGAGCAGAGACACGCCTTTTAAGGATATATATTCACATACAAATTGGTCAGCGCCGGTCTAATCCTTGAACATTGACGATTCTTTGATTCCTCTCTTCCAAATATAACACTGTAGGAGCCGCGTACGTGAGGAAATGATGACCTCCAAGGGATTCTCCAGCCGCAATGCAACCCGCGTGATCTGTGGCCATTCGGCTTGATCCCGGAACATTTTGTAAGATTGGATTACGTGGAAGCAACCATTCACAAAGCCGCTCTCAGCCGAGTCGATGATTTCAATGCTTAAAAGGACGACCAGATCTCTTTTCGGATGACTATGATGCTCATATTCTGGTATTAGTATTTGCCCAATAAAAAATACTTTAACACTATTCATTTACTGTCAGAAGTGTAACGCTCAACATATTATTCCAATGGCAGACAGAGAGGAAACGATGCGAGCGGTGATGTGGGACGGGAAGCCTTACCACGTCGCTGTACGAAGTATTCCAAAGGCGAAAATAGTCGAAGAGGAAGATGCTGTCGTACGCGTCACAACGGCTGGATTGTGTGGCACTGAGCTGCACATATATCATGGCGTTTTTGGAGGCACCGAGGTGCCTTATCCCCTAGGGCATGAGGCCGTAGGCATTATTACCGAGATTGGACCAGCTGTCGAGCATTTCAAAGTGGGAGATCGCGTTGTCATTCCTGGCAGTCCCGATCCTGATGTCCTCATCGTCGATCCTGAGCTTGTCCCAATGCACTATTCGGCCTACGGCACTGGCAACGTATTGGGGCCGACACTTGGTGGATGCCAAGGTAAGTCTTTTTTGCTGAGATCTCCTTCTCTGGCACAACGTTGTTGACAAAACCCGCTAGCCGAGTATGTGCGTGTCCCTATTGCGGATGAGTCTCTCATAAAGATAGAAGACGCAGATGCATCAGATGAAGAGTATCTCTTCTTGAGCGACATCTTTGCCACAGCCTGGCAAGGACTCGAGTATGCCAGATTTCAATCCGGCGACACCGTAGCCGTCTTTGGAGCCGGGCCAGTGGGGCTGCTAACCGCATACTGCGCCATTCTACGTGGTGCGGCAAAGGTCTATTCGATCGACCACATCCAAGACCGATTATATAAGGCAGCTTCCATCGGTGCGATCCCCATCGACTTTACCAAAGGCGATCCGTCGGATCAGATTCTCACTCTAGAGCCAAACGGCGTGCAGCGCTGCGTGGATTGTGTCGGGCAAGAATGTCTCAACGGGAAGCTGAAGAACGAGCAGAACTACGTCATCACTCAGGCGATCAAGTGTCTTTCCTTTAAGGGTGGCTTCGGTGCTATTGGCGGTTTCTTCGGCCAGCCAAGCAGTGACGGAGTCCCTAATGGAAGCACCATGAGCCCCGAGCTTGTAGTTCCTACGGCGCTCTGGTTCTCCAAGTCCATCACGATGCAAGGTGGGCCCGTCGAGATCACTTCTAATGAGAAGATTCTGAATGGGCTCATCAAGCATGCGCGAGTCAAATTAGACTTTATCATTACGGGAGTCTACGATATCGAGGACGCCCCGGAGGCGTACCGGCGGTTTGACAAGAAGCTTGATATCAAAGTGTTGTTTAAGTTTCGCTGGGATGAGAAGAGCGCAAGAGCTATAAAGAATGGCACAAGGTCCAGGAACGGGGCGGTTTAGTAGCTAGTCTAGATGGTTCGAAAGTGGTCAACACTGATTTAGTATTTAAGCAGTTTGTCTTGGAATGAACTTTTGGTGCAATACTCGGTTTTTTGTCTTCGATCGTTCATGCAAAAAATGTTGCTAGCTAGAACGAGGATCTAAAATCCAAAGAATACAATAATCCAGAAAAGCAAGCCATCATTAACAGGAAGAGAAAAAAACTTCTCCGTGTCGTACGTTCATGTATGGAAATTTGCTTGGTCTGTTTCAACTGTCACAACTTTTGTATGTAAGGCATTCGATCAACATCTCAGCTCATATTTTCTAACCTTTCTCGGAAACAGCGCCATGGCTCTTTCAAAGGTTCAGTAGAATATCAAAATATAATTATGTCTCCACAGTATATTACATCCCGTGTGCAAGTAATCTCCTCATATAGGAACTTGAGAGACTTCTTTGTATTGAAACGGCTTGATGTCAATAGTCACTTGCACAACTCTAGACATGGTCGCAGCTGGCTGACAGCTGGTTGGCGGCTAACAAACACCTCTACCTAGGTATTAGGTAGGTTGATGGTGTCGGGTTTCAGAGATCCGGCCGCATTCCATTTTAGCATCCAGGGGCGTCCAATTGCTAAGCCCCGGCTTGGCTGCTCCGCCACCACCAGCTCTCCCGGGTATTGGGCTTAATTTAGACGCCGAAGCCTTTGGCCGCCCGACTGTTGGGCAATACAGGCACAGGCGCAGGCAAGTCAGCACTGGTCTCTAGACCTATCCGGCTGCTAGCCTCGCGTGTTGGGTCCGGGCAAGCCAAATTCCGTGCTGTGGAAGATGGGTTGGCAGGCGCTGCCGAGTCAAAATTTAGGTGGTCGCAGTGGCTCGGCCGCGTGAACACCGCCCTTACTGCTGACTGTCAACATTCTGAGCCTCGCCATGGTTGCTGTCCTTCCGGATGGCTATACACGCGCGAAGGTGTCTATTATGGCCCTCATACTAATCAGTGTAAGATAAACGCTGATGATGTTCACGATGGAGCTTCGACGATATAAGTCAGGGCTTGCCGAGTGTAAAATTGTTGATCGATCTCATCATCAACAGCATCACCAATATCACACTCATCTCCATCAATACCCGTCACCCAAGGCGACATCATCATTCGAGTAAACTTCTTGACTACTATACCTTCTTACTATCAAGATGTTCACCGTCAAGACCCTCACTGCTATCGTCCTGGCTGCTGCTAGCGTGTCAGCCGCCCCGACAGCCACTACCCGATCCTATCCTGACCAGACCGTAACACTCACTGGCACAACACACTCCGTCGTTGCTGGCCTCGGTGGTCTCAGGTTCGACCCGGACAATGTTGTCGCTGAGGTTGGCGACATTGTCGAGTGGCACTTCCTCCCCAAGAACCACAGTGTAGCGCAGTCATCATTTGCCGCCCCCTGCGTGCCACAAGAGAATGCCTTCTTCAGTGGCTTTCAGCCCACCCCCGAGGGCCAGGCTCCGGATGTCTTCCAGATCGTGGTCAAGGACAAGGCGCCCATCTGGTACTACTGCGCCCAGACAGTTGGTTCCCATTGCAAAAGCGGTATGGTTGGAGTCATCAACCAAAATTTCGACGGCCCCAACACGCTGGATGCTCATAAGGCGCTGGCAGCCAATACTAACGTTACAATCATCCCACCTGTCAGCGCTGGCCTGAACGACGGCAACGTCCTCCCCAACCCCAACCCCCAGGGAGGTTTCTAAAGGCCACACACTCGTACTGGGTTTCATGTTAAGCATTGTCAAGACACTTGAGTTTTATATTCACATTGCATAGCGGCATGGTGTTTACGTCATTTGCATTGAGAGGAGTTTGGGTTTAGTTTGCATTCTGCATTAGAGTATTGGGTGGCATGGAATGCGCTGGAGAGGCGGCATTGCATAGGATGGCCGGCATGGCCACCATTCAAGATACCAACGCTTAGAGATTAGACCGTGGATATCAAATGGTCTTCTGGTCGCATCTGGGGCCAATATCTAGCCTAGCATTGAACGAAAACATCTTCAGCTATCACCTTCTCTCTCACCATCGTCCTTCGCTTACAACCGTTGTGTGCAAGCACATTCATTCAATCTGATCCTCTTGAGAGAACTCGGCACAATTAAATCGCCAGGTAGAGTTTGTTAAAGTTGATCACTGCTTGCCACCTGCCGATTGCTCAGAGAATCGCGCCAAAACTGTGCCCCATGAGCCAATGGGGACCAAGAACCTGTGCGTTGCATCTCGGACTATCGGCGAGAACACTATGATCATAAGCCAGCAAAACAGCCAAAATATGCAGGTCATCGCTTTTTCCGATGCTACCTAGGTAGTTGTGCGAAGTTCCCGGGGTCCAACTTCAAAGGCCTTGGCGGCCGCTTTCACCGGCAGCCATCGGGGCTCACGTCAGCGCAGGGATCCGTCCTGTTCGGGACGATAGTGGCACAAAATCAAGCTGCTTCAGCGAAGACCCTGACAGGAGGTCATGTATATATTTTCCGGGCCTAGGTACGCACATCTATGCTCCAAAATCAAAACCAAGCTCAAACTCACCGGCCTCAAACAAAGGTGCTTTTGAGATGGCTCCTGTGGCTGAACCAGCTACTCTAGACGATGTTCCTGCGATTGCCGAGATATTTTTCTCGGGCTTCAATGACGATTACTTCCAGCCTGTGTTCCCACAGACACTTCAAGGATGCACATACATCGAGGAAGCCTACGCGAGCTTTATTACTGGGAAGGAAGGGCGACAAAAGTCGCAAGTCTTCGTAATACGAGACCAGACCGGTACTAGTGCTGCCTTTATCAAGTCGAGTCGTGCCGCTGACAGAAGACAGGAAAACCAGCCTCGTCGATTCTATTTTGGTTTGTTCGACCCGAGGACAAAGGACTGTCGACTTGGGCAGATCGTTGGCCCGCACCAAAGGAGACAATGAGCCATGAGAAGCTCGAGGAGTTTTTCAGTGCCATGGCAGAGCAGCACCACATGGCAATGGGTGAGAAGGAGCATATTTGTAAGTCAAGCAAGCGGAACCATGAGCCAGAGACTCACAGGGAATACCTCCAGATCTAGAAATCATTGCAACTCACGAGTCGGCAAGGAAGCGAGGCTATGGCACGTTGCTGCTCAATCTGGGCAATAAGATGGCTGATGATATGAATTATGCTTTGTATCTAGATTCAGAAAAGAATGCAAAAGATTTGTATCTGAGAGTTGGATACGAGGAGATCCCCGATGTGGCGCAAAAGTCACCACTGTCTCCTTTGCTAAGGAAGAAAAAGAGCGAAAGAACTTGACTTGCAAGGGAGTAGGCCATTCTGACAGAAAAAGCTACTATAATGATTTTCCTTCTCAATATAGATGATTATTGATAACTCGATGTAGTTTTTACTCGATTAATTCCCAATCGTTTTGCCAGCAACTGACAAACTTCTTTACGAGATCACTGGATATCAAATCGATGCACCCTCTCAATGTAGCACTGGCCTCCTCTGTCTTGGTCGTATCATAAATCAATCCCTTTCGGTTCCCATCATTATCGTGTTTCCCAGCAAAGAATTCCGTCAACTTCACAGCGGGATTCTTTTTGGGGTTCTGATTACCTTCCCGCAGCCTTTTGATCCAATCTCGTTGAGGCACGACCTCAAAATCGAGTCCTGCATCATGAAGAGCTGGAAGCAGATCATTGGTCCAGCGAAATAGCTTCGGGTTCGTGTGATTTTGAAGAGACTAGGCAATTCTTGTTTGTTACACATAGGTTGGAGTGACATAGACCGAAGTGTGTAGTCCTCGCAGATACAGGGATAAATTATGACAGTTATTGAGACTTGCTTGATTTCAAAATACCTTGTAAATAAAGTAACTTTTTCAAGCGTTCTAGAAATCATATCCGTTTCCAGACTAGAGCTATTCGTCCGTGACATGCAGGTCGTAACTCATGAAATGCGACAGGATGATCCGAGACGCCCAATGATACCATGCGCCAAATCTTACAAGGTATATCAACCCTCATACAAATGCAGCCTCATCACACAAATGTCATGAAAAATGTCATTCCACCAATCTTCCTCTCATGATCATCCATATCGCATACTAGTAATTGTACCGATAACAGAGATATCCACCCAGAGTATTCATCACTTCTTGGACAGTAACATCTGGTCTAATACCCTTTGAAGTGAGGACATAATCAAGAGTCAATGACTGCTTAGGATCTGTTTTTGTGCTATATCCGTTGATTTGGTACAGGCGATTATCTGGGTCCGGATTCTGCCAGATACGCCACTAATAGTAATGAGTGAGTATCTTTCTGTATGATTTAACAACGCTGGCGTTTGCTTACGTTATGGTCTACAAAGGCGTGGTGCATGAAGAAGATAGGGTCACCAGGGGATGATGCTACATCCGCCATTACGGCGCCGATGCCGTTGTGGGTGTAGGCGTGTGGGCTGTGTCGATTTAGCAGAGTTCCGATGTTATAAAGGACTATTTTGTCTTCTTACCCCATTTCGGCACAGCTCTCCATCTCACTGTAGTTCGAATGCGAGTTGCAGTTCGACACAAAGTCGCTATTACTCTGGGCGGTCAAGGACTCATCCAGCGCACGCGACAGACAGTGATCAGTGAAAGCACCACCTGGACCAATGTGCAGGGTCAATCCACCAAAAGCCTGAATCAACGAAGTCAACATTGCTCTCAAGAGTGTGTCAGATCGATACTAACCCCGGTCTCGATGCAGGTACCTCCGTCTTCCGTCTTTGCAGGCAGTGGCCCGAAGTAGTCGTCAGTAAAGAGAGGAGCCTTGGCAAAATTGCCGGCATCCTTCGTCTCGTCCCACCACGGTAGAGCGCCCTCGAAGCCGCACTGATCGCGAAGCTCGGCCTCGAAGACGGACAAGTAGTAGCGGTGGTAGGGCAAGAACTGGGCAACCATGTGTATCTCGTTTGTCATCTGTTGGTGCACCCATACGAGATCTTCGTATCGATTGTGCGAATTCTCGAAATTGCCAGAGGCGGGTTTCCCGATAAGACACTTGACGGCATCGATAAACGCCTTCTTGTCTGCATCAGCCAAGTCGCGCCACTCAGTCCGGATGGCCGGGGTCTCGCAGGTGCCGGCAGCAGCAGCATCCTCGCCGGCCGCCATGGCCTCAGTCCCCATGCTCCCAGTGCCGACTTCACTGGGCTGAGTGACCTTGGAGGCATCGAACTGGTCTTCTTTCTGGGCATCTGCCGCCGCTTGTTCGGGCGGTAGTAGCGTAAAGCTACCCTCCTCGAACGGGGCTAGGTCAACATGCCGAACGGCTCGCGGGAAGAAGTTCGGCAGGCTTAGCGCTGACACGGCGCCGCCGCCGTAGAGAAAGCCAATAACACCGCCGGAGAGCCTCATATTGCAATGTCCTGCGAACTAAGGGTCTTGAAACCAAGCGATTGGCACAGAATTACGAGGAGATTCGTTAGAAACCCAGCAGAGAATATCATGGTTCATATACCACAACATGGGCTCTCCGCTGCGGACCAGCCATCCCCTGAAAGGGCGGTCATGACTGTCATTTACGAGTGAAGATCAATGACGATGCACGTCCTAGTTCAGCGGCCATTCTGCTGAAAACCGGATACCAGGTAAGTCTGATTCGTGAGTAGCCTAAAGGGTCCCTGCAGTTACACGCTTGCAGGCGTTAGGTCCGCTGGGACAACGCCCCCTTGCAAGCGCACGCACAAAGGGTCGAGGGGCTGAAGTCATAGTCGTGCCGCCATGCCAGTTTACTGTGCAGGACACCAGCTTTAGCTGCTGCTGTGGACCTTACAAGGGCCGTGATTTTAACACCATCGAACACGAGCTGCGGGGAAAGCGATCACTAGACTGAAGAGGGACCCCTGCATTGCGCTGCCGATCACCTTTCCCATCACGATCAGTTGCCGACAGATTCCTCACATCTGCAGCGCTGAGATCCATTCTGACAGGATTCGGTGACGTCTTGGTCACGGATTGACGGCGAGCATCTCACCGAAAGAACCATTAATACGACTTTCCTGAAGAGCAACCAGCCTTCAAACGACGAATTGGGCTATGACTTGGCATCGATTCTTCCTGAAAGACATGTGAATCCAACATGAACAAGACCAGCGATTCGAGAATGTACTGAAATGAAGGAACTAAGATGTATTTGATATCTGAGTCCACTTTGCGGTGTTATTAAGGGAGTCTCTTGCTCTGCTAAAGTGTATTGTTGACCTGTTCAGCCCCACAACTCACAGGCACCAGCTAATTATTGCAAACTCACAAAATAATGCCAAATAAGCATAAATTGTAGAGCTGCCAGTTCTTTGGATTCTTGTCATTTCATAGGCACCAGAACCCTGAGGCACGGCAGACTCCGGTAGCCAAGTTACTCACAGCTCTGCCTCGTGTTAGGCGGAGAGGGACTAGGGTTAGTTAAGGATCGTCACTAGGCAACCAATCATTACACGCCCAGCTTGGCGATCAGAGGTGAAGCGAGGTCACCTTCAATAGGCGGCCGCAACAACCGTAACGATCGTCAAAACCTCTCATGATGGCACTTTTGAATGCCGAGGACCCGATGTGAATTGCGCCGCACGCCGACTTCTCCTCAATGCAACGTGGCGCATCATAACCGTACTCAGCGCAAAACACCATCATATGACTCGGGGTTACCATCATGATGAAAGTTACTGCTTCGGAAACTCAACAGATGATCATATGTGACCTACAGTTCTCAGCGTCTTCTCCGCCTGGATCACCAGATAAACGGCACCCGAGATATGCGGCTTAAGAAATATTCTGAAGGTTTCTACGTCAGCGATAAGCTTCTTCGGATGAAGGAAGACGATTTCACTCCCGAGTTCCACGATAGGGCGAAGAGATATATTCACGTTTTCTTCTCCTTTCAAAGCCCATGATCTCATTCTTTCGATATTGCTAGTACCGATCAATCTTGTTGTTTAAGTACTGTTCCTATGACATTGCGCCATAGTTCAGTGGACATTTTCATATAGAGAGCTGTAATTTTGATTAAAGAAATATTTTATACCTGGTTGGCCAATGATTGGATAAGAACTCCTTTGTTGTCGCTCATGTGATCGAATCGATATATGTAGAGACCGATAGTACTTCCAAACCGTCATTTAAAGTCACACTCATACTCACGAGAAATTGAAGAGCATAGCGCTGAGGAACTACTCGTCTTCATTGAGATTTAACCCGGTGATTCCGATTCAGCTATATAAAGTGAGGAGACATGAGTGTTGCGAACCTCAAGGAAAGGCTGCTGGCGGGGCATCTACAAGCTTATCCAGTCATTAAGGAGAAGGAAACAGATTCTTCAGCATGTCCTTACTATGTGTAATAGCTTATCACTATGGATAGATAAATGAGGACTCAATCGGCGTCAAAAGACACTGAACAAGCATAAACTGATGCTTGTGTAACGAAAACTCGCATACAGTGCGCTTACTTGCCTACTGTCTTTAACACCGTACGTACCAGCGGCCCAATCACGTGCCGTTTAACCGACAGTATCCGAGGTGTGACGGGGTGCGTGTCCGTACCTACTCCAGCAGCTTCATTGAGCTTCATGGCCATTGGCGATGGTGATACTTGAATGCAGCCAGCTCCTTGTGCGGTAGCCAAACATGAAGCTATTACGACCAATTGCTCAGCGAGCAATTCGCAGCGGGCGTTGCCGCAACGTCCGGGCCTTCGCAACTGCCACTGACAGTGCTGGGCAACCGTCTTTCGACACCCAAGTGAAAATCGTCGAAGTTGGACCTCGCGATGGCCTCCAGAACGAGAAGAAGACAATATCGCTTGGCACAAAGATCGACTTGATACAAAGGCTGGCGAGGACCGGGGTGAGAACCATAGAAGCCGGTTCCTTCGTTTCGCCAAAATGGGTGCCACAGGTAAATCCCATATAGCAAAGGGAATAAAGCTTCAGGTTGACCCTTGCTTAGATGGATAGCTCGAACGAGATCCTCAAACACATCCTCAAGAACAGCATTCAATCCCCTACACCCTTAACTTATTCATTTCTTGCCCCTAACGCCAAGGGCCTGACGAATGCTTCGACAATCCTTAGCCAGCATCCCGATGCCTATGCTACTGAGACGATGGCTAAAGTCGACCTGTCTCCGACGAGGAAGCCTGAAATAGAAATCGCAGTATTTGCAGCAGCAACGGAGTCATTTTCACAGAAGAACCTGAACTGCGATATCGCGACATCATTACAGAGATTTAAGGAGGTCATACAAGGGGCCAAGAATGCGGACCTGCGAGTCCGCGCCTACATTTCGGTAGTCCTCGGCTGCCCGTTCGAGGGGTACAATGTCGACCCGCATAAGGTTGCGGAAATCGCGACGGACATGCTCGAGATGGGAGCTGACGAAATCGCTCTGGGAGACACTACAGGCATGGGTACAGCGCCCCGGACGAAAGAGCTTCTGAAGTGTATGACGGCTGCAGGAATCAGGAACGAGGATATAGCGATGCACTTTCACGATACGTATGGCCAGGCGCTCGTCAATACAGCTGTATCGCTGGAGCACGGAATTCGCACCTTCGATAGTGCGGTCGGAGGGCTCGGCGGCTGCCCTTACAGCCCAGGCGCGACTGGAAACGTGGCTACTGAAAATATGGTCTACTTCTTGGAGAGTCTGGGAATGGACACCGGAGTTGATTTGGACGCGATGGCTGACATTGGGTCGTGGATAACGAAAGAGCTGGAGAAGCAGCACGACAGCAGCGTCGGCAAGGCCGTACTGGGCGCGCGCTCAAGGTTAGAAAGCCAAACAAACTGAAAAAAGAAAGACATTATAAACTCCTCCATATGAAACCTCCAATTTCGCGAATGTAGGTCCTAGCGCGCAAAACATCCCGTGTGACACGAGCGAAGGGATGGGGGCGCCCGTTGGAATGTCGCCTATCGGATCCCATCCCATTGCCTACTTGTCGGGAACGCCCTCCTTTGAAGAATCTCAAGAATTGGGCTAGTTTTATTCCCCAAGCTCCCAATGGGAATCCAAAATTACTATCGTCGCACCTTTCCCAATGTGAAAGACAAAACGACCCGTTCAAACAGCATTGGTTAAGAGTCCTTTAGAGTCTAGTTGACCGCACCGATTGCGCATGGAAACGCAGGTCCTCAGTCGTATCTAAGCTGATGTCTGCATACTATCGCCGTTTGGAATCACATTATCAGTAGAGGGACAAGTGCTTGTTGGCTCTATTTTCGGTACGAAGAGCAGAGCTGTTGGAGTGGGCGTTTGCAATTGCGAATTTAGGTTTACATTATCGAAATTGCCAGACGTGGGAGCAAACAAAGGCTTCAAAACCACCCGTCTGATTTCGGTGTGCATGCTGCACCAACTATTCCACGCCCTCGGTGCTTTCTCGCGTCATTCTTTCCTCTAGGATACTCGCCAGCCCACTCTGTCCACCCGGGTTCATATCATATCTGCAGGAGCCTGGCGAAGAACGGTTTCAGTTTCTGTCGCCGGACCGCGAATAGGGCCGCGGATGCGTTTTCACCATCGCCGGCGAATATGCTAGCAAAGAAGAGAACTCGGACTGAAGACGTCTCAACGATGAGGACTTGCGATCTGCCATCCGCCAAGCTCGCCGGTGCGATGAGACTGGAGATGAACATGTCTCAATACGAGCCACTTGCTCGCGAAAAGAGCCAGCAGGCCCTCGAGGGGGAAGACGCAGATGGCCGCGCCTCGACTTCCACCATTTCGCCCACCTCATTGGAGTCTGAAGCAGCCTTTCCTCCTGCGGGAAATTTCTGGCATGATGGATGGAAGAATCCGTCAGCATACAATCCAGTGGGGCTGCCGAAGTACGACATAAGAGCACAGGTTCCGGGAAGTCATGCGGAGCGATGTCGTCCAGTCGCGCTTTCTGAGGTGATTCATCATCAACCCATAGCTATCAAGGGTGACAACCTCGTCGTAGCAGCCGAGGCTTTTGGTACGGAGCGCCGGCCGTCGTGGGAGGAGATATGGAATCACGAATATGACGCTGCCGGCTTCGTCCCGACCTCAGCTTTGATCAACGTACCATTTGGGCCGGTAGTGGCAAGGTCCACGGAGATGGGATACCCGGAGGTTGTGGTAAGAGAATCGCCTCCGGTACTGCCTCAAAAGAGTAGGCCAGAGGTCCCTCCTAGGCGTCGAGCGGATACTAGGTTGCCCGTTGAAGAGTCTTCCCAGAATCGGCGAGCTGAGGCCCCTGGAACTTTCGACCAGTTTGAGCAATCGATAATCCCGGAAAGAAGGCTAGCACATGGCCTATTGGCTCTATCACGGGCCCAGGAGCTAAATAAGGGGTTATTAGACCCGTATCAGACAAAACAGTCTTCGAGCGCGAGGGCATGCCGCTATGATTTCGAGTTTGATGCACTTGTTGCGGTAGGCAGGATTCCGAGGGCGCGGATAGTTGATTTCCCCATTAGCAACATTAGGACGGCGCTATGGGATAAGGAGGTGACACTGCGGGGTGGAATAAGAGGCAGAAACATTTCTGACGAGGGCAAGATGGGAAAAGAAGCAGACACTGGGTCTAGCTTGGGAAACGAAGGCCAAGATAACCACGACAAGCGCCGCCGGGTAGACGCAGAGAGTATGCAAGACCCTGAAGGCAACGACTTGCAGGAAATACATCCACCACCACCACCACCCGGACACCCATTTGCATCTCTTACATCCCATGATTGGCTGTGACTCCGGGGCGTAGGAAAACTACCTACGGAACTGATCGTGGAATCATGGCCAGAGGACGCAACGCTCAGAATAGCGCAAAAGACTCCAGTGGACCAGAGCTATGGCATATACGGCTCGGCAGCAAATGACAAGCCGGAGAGTAGAACCCTGCAATCCACATAGTAAGGCGCAACACACGATCACAGCCAGTGGGGGCATTGGTGATTGCCTGACTGATACGAAGACGGAAGGTGCTCCACGGTGCTGCAGAGGATTCCGATGGATTTTGATGGATAGGCGGCATTAAGCAGCCGGGTATCTCTTTAACTATGTATCTCGTACTGTATATTAGTTGTTAGTCTCCTTTGCGAAGGTATTGGCTACTATGAATGGGAAACACGAGGTCGCTTCTAGGTAAACCTGGAAACACGTAAGAAACCGCCATCGTCGGCGCAGTAACCACGACACATAACGTACCTTCACGCTGTCAGCCCCGACCTTGATCTTTCCCCAAGAAACGGCTTCATCGGGCCTAGCGCCAGCGTCACTTCCGTCAAACTCTTGTGCGGTGTTGATATAGACGGCAGATTCGGCTCCATTGCGCATCAAGCAAGCATTTGCGATATGATGCTTCACAACACCACCACCGAGGATGATCATACCCGCTCGCTTCGCCCTAACCGAGATGGTGTTGATTCGCCGGATGTCCTCGACGATATCCACCCTGAGTTGATTCGGGGATGCTTTGAAGGTATGGAAGTAGAGCATGTCCCCAAGACTGCCATCGGTCAGTGCGGGGCAGAAGACGGGGATGTTGTTCTTGTATGCCCAATAGTACACTGAGCGCTCGTCGTTGATCTCCTTTCCTAGACGGTGGATGATTTTTGAGGGCGTCCAGTGGATTTCATCATCTGTCCCTTTGCTAGCCTCCTGCTCCTCGAGCATCTTGTCGAGGATGGGGACTACCCAGTCTTCGAAGGCACAGTAATTGGAATTTGGCACCACGAGGTTTCCAATGCGATTCAAGCCCTTGGCGCGTAATTCTGAGCCCACCGCACTAAATGATGAGATGTAAGTGTCACCGAGGCACTTGATAAAGTCCTCCTCGATGCCACCCGCGGTTGTGACCACTGCAGAGACATGCTTGTGCTCGACGAGATACCGGAAGACGCCCCTCAGGCCGGAGGAGATCATGTTCGAGGTGTAACCTAGGAAGATGGTGGTCCCCTCGCCGGTTTCAGGGTCTTTCCATGCCCGCTTCAGATCCAGTCAGTTTGGGTGCCGCAGCCAGAAGTGAGATCAGTCCTTTTCGTCTGCTAACCATTTCGTTGATGATGCGGATGGCCTCACCCATTGATGAGGCCTGGAAGCCCATGTGCTTCATACCCTGGAGGAGATCATCCACGGTGATGGGTCTGCCCTTGAACTTGTTGAAGTCGAGTTCCTCAACCTTCTGCGAGCCCTCGGGCATCTCGACCGATTTGACCAGGACGGCATCCGTCACAGATGCCGGTGGCTGGCCGGAAGTCATTGTGGAAGTCTAGTCTACACTCGTGGTTTTTCACTAGTCAAGATGCCAAGTACTCAAATAGATGCCCAGCAGTGTGAAGATGAGTGCGTGAGCTCGATCGATGGCGGGGTGAGGATGCGACCACCGTGATGAGAAAAGACCAAGTGAACTACCACAGATAAAGAAGGAAAATTCAGAACAAAAGGGAAGAAATGAGATCTGAAGTGTCCCGTCGATGCATCTCAGATGAAGCTTCTACTATGTGTATTACATGAAAAGAAGTGTTGAATTAAAGCTTTCGCCTCTATCGTCCTATGTCATCTAGCATCGAATCAGGGTCCTCACGCCTAGGGCTGAATTTTTTGCAGTGTCCCGCCGCATTCATCCATCCTTCCTTCCTTGTGTGCAGGTGGCAGCAGCTAACTTTAGGTGGTTACCTCAGCATGCATAGGTAAAGTACTTCCACTACAGTGGCCTCCGAAACGTTTTCTTTTTTTTGGGGAGGGCCTCTGCTAGGCACAAGTGTGCAGCTGTTGCCAGCAGTCCGAAACAAGCTTAAGACCCAAAGAGGTTAGAACAGGTGTCAGGCGCTAAGCCGCCGAGATGAGCTTAGCGTCACGCCGCCACGCGACTTGCTGGTCTCTGACTGGCTGGCAACTTGATGTCTCCCAATTTGCGTGCATCCATCTTCAATTCCTCATTCAACCACCAAAGCCCTTCAATCCTCCACATCCCAGCGTCCCATGCCAAAGACCACCGCGACTCCAGACGGCGCATCACGACAGCCTTCACCCATCTCTAGCATCATTCAGCATCTCATTGTGCCACTCTGCACTGTCCCGGGCGCCTGCTTTGGCTGCGCGCAATCAGCTGAACTCTGGCGGGTTAGCGCCGAACAGCAAAGGGCAATTACTCGTGGGCCAGCTGCTCGTTCATCCGAGGATCCTGCAAAGTCAACTGATATTCCATCCGCGGTCCACGCATGCAGCCAGCCAGATAGTCTTTCCAAAGAGCAGGGCATGCGCATGGTGTTCTTTTGACGTCGCACAGCTTAGGGCGCCGGCCCTCGTTCGTGATGTATGTTTCTGACCATCTCCACCTCCATCCTCCCGTATCAGGCCACATTTGTCGCATCGCGCATCGAGAATGTGGTCCTTTGATCAGTTCTACCCACAGAGCAGTGACCAAGATCATTTTTGCTACGACGCGCCATATTTCATACCCCCCTCTCATCAGGTTTACTTACAATCTGGGTCCAGGTCGAGGTACACCGCAAGATATGACAGCGATAGGCGGTCGCGATCACCTAGGGACCGATCACCCGACCGGTACAATGATCGGGCATCTCAATACAGTGATGGCGACCGTCGACGGACTTCTGGAGACTCGAGAGGGAATGCGTCGGCGTTTCAAGCCAACCGAGACTCGTTTCGTGACTCGCTAACTGGCCGAGAGCCTCCCCGAGGCCCCAAAGCTCTGATTGATCCTCCCAGTGGCCCTCGTGGCGGCGGGTACAGTGGAGATTTCCGAGGCAGAGGTCGTGGCCGGGGGAGAGGCTGGCGCGACGATAGCAGGGACCGTGGCCGAGACCGAGATGACTTTAGAGATCGGAGAGATGGTCCGCCTTTTCGAGACGATCGCAGCCGTGAGCGCGAGAGAGACTGGAGAGAAAGAGACAACTTCCGAGGCCGGCGTCCTTCACCACAGGGCAGGGGCCGGTCTCCTCCCGGAAGAGATTTTCGGGACCGAGACGGCCCTTTAGGGGTAGATGCAGATCGAGCCAGGAGAGAATCACGCGACGGTCCATTGTCCGCTGGATCCTCTTCCTCTGATCCCCCGTTTGCATCTCAGTCCTACCGCGGCGGTAGCTACAGAGGACGTGGTGGCAGGGGCCGCGGCGACTGGAATCGTGGTGATTTGGACCGTGGTCGGGGTCGGAACTTCTATGATGAACGAGATCGTTTTAGGAGCCGATCTCAGGAAGGTAGATGGGGTCGCGACCGAGATGACCGAGACAGCCACCGATATATCGATTCTGATGTCCGGTCCCGGGATTCTAGGGAGGACCGCGATCCTCGCGACTTGCGCGATAGGGATGCTCGACCCAAGCTCGACCGCCAAGGCTCAATCGCACACGACCCGCCTCCGCCCACAAAAGACGTCTCGCCGCCACCGCTAGCCCCCTCGGCCCCAGCATTCGGCTCAGTTCCCAGTCGGCAACCTTCAACAACCGAAATCTCAAAGGCGCCACCGACCGGGCCTAGAGCGCTCGCGGAAGATCGCCCGGTGTCCGCCGGCCAGCAGGGAGGCGAGCAGCGGGTTCCGCCGTCCGGCCCATCCAAGTCCTTGGCGGATGTTAGCCCGCCAATACCTACTGGACCACGTGCTCAGCATCAGAAACAACAACGGCCTTCGAGCAAGCAGTGGATCAACCCTGCCTTAGTTGGCAAGAACCTCAAGGTGCCCGAGTCCCCCAATAAAATCAGCAGGTCACAGAGCTTTGTTGCATCGCAGCAGTCCAGACCATTCGGCGGTCGGCCTGATTCATCCAACTCAGAGAGCCATGGCGATCTTGAAAGACGGCCTCGCAGTAGTGGTGCGAACGCTGATTCACAGATTGCGGTGGCCGACGGGCAGCTACGCTCTCTCCGCATCAGTGAACCCGGAGAAATTACTTTCGACACGGAGCGCGGTACTCAGTCCGCTCGCTCTTCAGTAGATCGAGACTTAAGAGCATCTCTCGTACCATCCGACAACAAATCTAGGGGCACAGAACCCTCCGATAGAGGAAGTATAGCATCCGCAACATCTCCCACCATACCGAAGTCCGAAAGTCCTGCTGTAGCTAGGGCCGCACCTCGAAACCAAGAAGGTGGCCAAGCGAAATCTGAAGAGCCAAAGGATGCAGATCAGATTCCACGGAAGAAAAGGGCCCCATTGCGTATTCCTACTGTTCGGTTTGCTTTACCACCCAAGGTCTCAACCCTTCCTTCAGTTGATCACTCGTCCGAATCAGATGATGAGGATATTGACGATTACTTCGAGATGGAAATTGCCAAAGCGGAAGCGGAGCTGAAAAAGAATGAGAGTGCTGGGGAACCGGTACCTACGGACTTCGTTGTACGATACGCTTCCGTCTCTCATGAAGCCCTGGTATCCCTTGCGACCGATTCGGATGGCATGAAGACTCTCTTGGGCCCATTACCCGAAGGATTTGAGATGCCCAAGCCACAAGCTGGACCAAGTGACAAGACCTCTGTTACCGACCCAGATGTATCAGCAAAGCCTGCCACTATTACAGACAGCGGTGCGCCACCTCTCGCAGACCAGGCAGGAGAACCTGCAGCTTCGGAAGAACCACAGCCTAAGGTAGAAGAAATGGATATTGATACAGCGCATCTGCCCATACCAACTGTTGAGCACGCCGAACAGAAGGATGAGACGGGAGACGTGGACATGGATGACGCGGGACAAAGCAGAAATGGTCTGCCCACATCGGAGCCTGATTCAACCGTGATGAATGGTACACCTGGAGAAGCCGCACATCATCTGCTACCCCCTGGATTCGAACAACCTCCAACAGGGCTCAGTACCCCGACTCAGATGGAGATGGAGGATGATGACGATGAGACCGAGATCGAGGAGATTGATTATGCCACTATCGAAACTGTCCGACAGTACATGAAGACACCTCCAATTGACGAACTTCCCCACTATCAATGTCGGCCTTGGTTCAGAGACAGGCAATTTATGAAGTCTCTCGACCCGTCCCCCGACGTACACGCATTTGTCGCCAGCCTTATGCGCGACAGCGCAATTGTCACCATGGCTGCTCAGGAAGAAGCCAGGCAAGAATACTCTGAAGACTACGAGATGTATCTCCGCTTCACGCTCTCCGAAGACCCTATTGCTGTGAAAAGCCGCGACAAATTCTCCACTGGGAATCCAAACGGAGACTTCACCGCACCGCACCCTGCTAGCCATGAGGGCAAACCGGAAGGTCGACGTACGGGTAGATTTGCGACCGAACGTGATCTCGAGCGGGCCCTCCAAGAGTCTCTTCAGGCAGAGAACGAGAGGCGGGAGCGGGAGGAGCGTGCGCAGAAGGAGAAGTATCGCAGCGAGAAGGAGGCTGAGATTCCAGACATGTACTGGAGTATCGAAGAACGTGAGAAGGATCTCTTTATCGATCACTCTGGGTTCCTTCCCCCTGAACGCCTCGTTGCGACCTGGCAGGTTCTTCCACCTGTGGCAAACTTCACTGAGGAGGAGGCAGAGCAGTTTGAGAAAGCATATCTTGAGTTCCCAAAGCAGTGGGGTAAGATTGCAGAGAATATTCCGACCAGGGATTTCCACTCTTGCATTCAGTACTACTATATAAAGAAGAAGGATCTCAATCTCAAGGAGAAGCTCAAGAAGCAGCCTAGAAGACGGAAGAAGGGTGGCCGTGGCAAGCAGCGGTCTAGTGCACTGGTGACTGAAGTCCTTGGCATCGGCGACGAAAACACCGAGGAGAATCATGAGACTGGCGAGAATGGAGAGCGCCGGCGCCCACGAAGAGCGGCCGCACCCACCTTTGGTCCCAATCATCATGAGGCAACACCTGCTGCTGATTCTGATGGTACTGCTACACCCGGCAGACGGCACGCAGGAGCGAAGAATGATAGCGGTACTGAGAAGATCGACAGAAGGAGAAGACGTGGCAGAGAGAAGGAACCTAAACAGGCTAAGCCGGCCCAGACTCTGGCTCCTACGCCAGCGGTTGCCGCCAAAGCAAACAGGTCTCGGTCCAACTCCAGAGCTCAAGGCCCAGAATTCTTGTCGCCTCAGACACCTGCAGACTTGGGACGTGTGCCCATGCAGCTTGACGGATCTCCGGGGGCGGGCATGCAGCCGCCCCTGGTGCCAGCTCAACCTCTTCTTAGCCCTGAGAGAGCCGTACCGACGGCTGCAGGGTCTTCAATCTCGGAGGTCATGGCGCCGCCGTCGCTCAGGCCGGAACCCCCACCGCCTCCTCCGTCAATCGCGACTTTTGATATCAATCAGCACGCTGCGCCGGATCGAATGCGCACGCCCCAACAAGCGTCAAGCTACTGGAGCGTCTCTGAATCCAACGAATTCCCTGCACTGCTTAGATCTTTTGGCACTGACTGGGGCTCCATTGCTGGCCACATGCAGACAAAAACCCACGTGATGGTAGGTATTGTCGCGTTCCTTGCAATAAGCCAGACGCTAACGGCTTTTCTTTATAGGTTAAGAATTATTACGTCAGGCAGAAAGATGCCGGCAAGGTGGAATGGGAAGCTATGGCTTCAGAGGCCGATCAGAAGCGCGCCCGTGGCGAGAAACTACCACCTCCTCCAACCATGACACAAGGTCCGCGTAACAAGCGATATGACACGCCTGCGACCCTTCACCGACCCCTGGCGGCTGCTGAGGCACCAGAGGACGTACCTACGAAACTCGAGAGTCATCCTCCTCAACCCAGCAATCAGCCATTCAGCCGTTTTCAAGTCCCTGTTGCAATTGCACAGGCTCCTCCTACAAATGTCGCACAAGGCGCGGCACAACCATTGCAGGTGCAGCAACAGCAACAAGCGCAGCCATCCACGCAAGCGATGTCACCGACTGCACGGCCATTGCGAGCGCCCCTGCCATCTCATGGGTACACCGACCCAGACTCGGAATCCGCGACCTCTCAGCCACAAGCTGTTCGGATATCTCAGAAACCCATCGCAGGTTCTCCGCATGGGCCGGGTTGGCTCCATGAATACCCCCATGACGGGAGCCCAAATGCAGGGAAGATGCGGCGTTCTGACATGCAGCCCAAGGAGGAACCACGGCTTGTTGAACGGCCACCGATTCCACTTAAGCAGGAGCCAGAACAAAGTCAACGATATGAGCCATTTGCACCCAGAGAGGCCCCTCAACCCATCGCAAGGGCTGCTGCTGCACGGAATGAGCCAATGCCGCTGGCTCGCTCAGCAGAGGCCCCACGAGGAATTGTCTCCGGTGCGCCATCATATCCGCCAGCATCGCAGCAAGCTGTGCGGAATCTTGTTGGTGAGCAGGGACCACCTCCCACAATGTCTCCTTCCATCGAACGGCCTTCTTCGGCAATGCGGCGACCTCTATCGACAACTATGCAAGACCCGTATGCGGCACCTCCACCCCAACCGCCGGCGTCTTCCCTGGCACCTCCAGCAGCTCGACCTCCAGAACGTAAGACGTCCAGCTTGATGGCCTTGCTCAATGATGATCCAACCCCCGCGCCACCTCCACCTAAGAGAGTCAGTGAAGTCGCTGGTTCTGGTCTCAAGCTATCGTCGAGTCCGCCGCCACAAGCGATGCCGTCTCGAGCCCCTCCTTCTACTGCTGGCCAGCTACGCCGGGAAGAGACTCCCGTGTATGGCTCGTACTCACGCGCTACTCCTGTGCAGTCTGCTATACCTTCATTGAAGCCATATAACCCAACACAGGCACAATCTCCTCAGCCGCAACACATGAACGTACCCAGAGGCTCCATGGTCTCCCCGGTGGAAGCGGCATCTGCTGCTGAGCGTGATTATTATGCCCGTCACGCATACCCACCGCAGCACCAGCCACCGGCTTCAAATTCTCCCCAATCTCACCATTACCCCCCACCTTCTCAACACTCACAGATGGGGTATCAATCACAGGGCCCGGCCTATCCTTATGGCCCGCCTGTTTCGCAGCCTCATGCTGCCTCTCCCACTCCTCAGTACGCCGGTCACCCTCCGCCTGCTGGTCGACGTGACCCCGTTCAGCAAAGTCGAGAGACTGCATGGCCGCCAACCCAGCGGCAAGAGCCGTCACCGGCAAGTATGCAGCAGCAACAAACTGCGTGGCCGCCACCGAAGGCGAACCAACCTCCGCCGACCCAGTCTGCTTGGGGGGCGCAACACGGTGCTCCCACGAAGCCACCACCGGCCAGCAACGCCATGCCACCACAAGGATCGTGGCCCTCAGCGCCGCCACAGCATAGCTTCCGCGATAGTCTCCGAGATGATCGCAGTGCATACCCGCCTGTCCATGATGCTCGCGGCGGCAATGATCCCCGGATGATAGGCCATCAACATCAATCGTCGCTCAGCGGACGATATCCTCCCGCGTCTAATCCACGTGATCCCGGCCCGCCTCAACCTCCCCAGCCAACATACGCTCGTTATGCCAGTACTCCTGGTCCAGGACAAGGCAGAGACTTGAGAGAGCCCGGTCCTCCGCGAAGCTATACTCCAGGTGCGACATACGATGCTCGCGGCCCGCCTCCTGGCCCTTACGCGCAAGACATGCAGATGAGGGACGCGAGAGCTGACCCGCGAGACGCACGCGACCCGGTCACCCAACTACAAAGACAGCTACGGCCGCATGAAGCCTATGACCGACCTCCGGAGCGGAGATACCAATGATCTAATGAATCTTAAACCGTGTGCCTTGGGTTTGGAAATATCAGACAAAAGGAATGGATTGGTCTGGCCGGTTTGATAGCTCGATATCATAGGAGTTCTTGTCACAGATGATTGTATGATGCATGGCACGGTTCGCGACTCCATAGTTCTGTAGTTCTATTATGTTTCTTCCAGCGTATACGATCAAACATCCTGTTTCTTGCATCCATCATTGCTGATAGAATGCCATGCCCTGACTCTCATACCCACTAGGCAGCCTATTCAAAACCAAAGCGCGTGCTTGAAAGTCTTCACTTTGAAATCGTGAGTTGATGTCTTCCGGCCACCGATCCGGCAACTCTTCTCCTGTCGGCACCCACGGCCGGCCAAGCATAAAGAGAAGAATAAGCTCAACTTCCGGACCAAAGGACATTAGCCCCCTATTAAACTGCTGCAGTAGCAGGGAAAGATACTCCTCCTGCCCGAATGGCCGGCTCCAAGCGACTCGGAACGTCGCATACCCCCTTTCCTCCTTGATGATCTGGATGGTGAGGTCGACCAACTCGCCCATCCGCAGCCCTTCGGGATAGAAGATCTGCTCTTGCAAATGTGCGAAGTACTCTCTGATGCGCGGCAGCTGTTTCAACAGGCCGAGTGACGTGACAGCCGGCTGGGCGACGAGCATGCGCCGCCAAGAAGCGTTGGATCGTAGGAAGGCATCCCGGCGGGCGGCATCGGCTATAGGAAGGGTGAGCATTTCATCGCGTGTGACGAAGCCTGTCTCGGGTCGGGAACGGCGCATCCAGTGGCTGAAGAGCTCACGCAGCAATGGGTTTGTGGTTACCTGTGCCGGAGTCTGCTCGGTGTTGTTTGCAACGGGCTGGAAGTACAGGTGCTTCTGGATTTCTGGAGATGTGGCGACGGCCGCATGCCACAGGCGGCATACGCGCTGGGCGGCCGTCAAGAGCAGACGAAGATCGCATTGAAGCAGGATATACTGGAGAAGTTCAGGGTTGGTGAGAACAGCTCTTACGGGGTATGTGCTCATTGTGAAGTATTACTTGTAGGATCCCTGAATGTCCACTCTGATGTACATCGATTGCGACCTTGAAATGATGGAGGCGATAGCTCGTACCCTGTGGTGGACCTTAGTCATCCCATTTCATCACAGCAAATCTGTCCCTTAATACGAGAACTCATCTTCTATCGTGCCAAATTTGTGTCCAATTTTTACAGATCGATTCTAAGGCCCTGTGTAGACAACTTATTGATCTTAATTATAATCGAAAGTCTATTTTCGAGTATCTAACACTGCTCTCAGAGCCTGAATGAATATCCTAGCTAACTTGACTGTCTCTTCCTCCGTCATGATGAAGGGAGGGCAGAACAATATTGCATCGACTACCGGAGAACATAGGTACACAGCTGCCCCTAATTGGAATGACTTTTCAGCGACCTCTTTGGCCAACGGACCGCCGTATGCTTTGCCCATATCTCCAAAGTCTACGGTTCTGAAGAGTCCTAGGCCTCTTAGTTTGCCGCTGTTCTGTTTGAACTGGGTCGGCAATTCCGCAAAGAGGGTATCGTAGAGAACTTGTCCCATGCGCTGGCAGTTGCTGACGAGGTTGTCGCGTTCAAGTATCTTCTGCACCGCAAGTGCCCCAGCGCATCCCATCGAATGACCTTGAAACGTGTGTCCGCTTAGAAAGGTCTTTGAACCCTTGGAATGCTGCTGGAAGGTCTCGTACACAGTCTTCCCAATCAAAACAGCCGATAACGGTTGATACCCTGCGCCGAGCCCCTTGCCAATTGTTTGCAGATCAGGTGCAACGCCCCCAAGGCTCTCCCAAGCGTGATAACTTCCAACTCGCCCCATGCCACACATGACTTCGTCGTAGATCAGAAGTGCTCCATGTCTCTTGCAGAGCTCAGACAGACGTGGGAGATATGACTGCGTGGCTGGGACGGATCCTATGGTAGCGCCAACAACCGGTTCTACTATTACAGCAGCAATCGTCTCAAGTCCTAGCCGTGCGAACGTCTCCTCATATTCAGCGATCAATTTATCCTCGTAAGCCTTCTCACCAAGCCCCTGTCCGTCTGCCTGGTAGAAGCAGCGCTGGACATGATGAAACACAGGCGCCAGAATGGGCGCGAAGGTATCCCGTCGAGCTGGATTGTTCCCGGCCGCGAGCGCGCCGAGTGTATTTCCGTGATACGAATTGAGCCTGCCAATAAAGTTCACCCGTTCTAGTTGCCCGTTGTAGACATGATATTGTCGAGCAAGCTTCAAAGCCGACTCAACTGCTTCAGAGCCCGATGTGAGGAAAAGAACCTTGGCAAACGCATCTTGGCTGTTCTTCAGTAGCACCTGAGCAAGCTCTTCTGCAGGATCTGACGTAAAGAAGGATGAATGAGCGAAGGCAAGACTTCTGGCTTGCTGACAGATTGCATCAATAATCTCTTCGTTCCCGTGACCCAGACTTGATACGGCAGCTCCACTGCTACCATCAAATACCTTGCGTCCGTCTGAGGTTACAAGGTAGACTCCTTCGCCATTGACGGCAGTGGGATATGCCTTTTCTAGGGATCGGTGGAAAAGCGACGAATTCGATGATGTTGAAGCCATCGTGAAAATGTCTCAGTCATATAGAGCAAAGTGAGTACGACCACAAAGGATTGTGCCTGATCAGCGTAAACCGCTGCAATGGAACGTTTCTAGGTTGATCACGGCAGATCCGATCAAGACGCGCCGACGTAGCGGCAGTAAGACTGTGATAGAGTCTAACAGTGGCTAGTCAATAATTGAAAATCGCCAGTGATATAATTGGCGGCATCGGAGTCGGATTCAGAGCGGATAGAGTCATGGAACTGATATTTATCAAGCTGCGAATCATCCGTGGTATTATGCTATCACTTATTGGTTGCTTATGCCCAGCAATTGCCCGAATTGGCATTTTCGGCGATCAGGGGTCCGGCATCGCTCCCCACCAGATCCCGATCGGTCTCCAACGGCGGGACTTGGATTGTTAAATAGCACGTATTTCGGAACACAGCTAACGTAAAGGACTTAGTATACATACGCAATCCACGAGGCATTGTGCTGTCATTCGGTATATAAAAAGGAAAGTCCTAGCAAAGATAGTTTCTTTAATCCGCTAAGCTTACTACACAGACTGACAGTCTGGTCACGCTGGGTGTGATGGTTACGTTCTATGCATCGGTCCACTATAGTAACAACGTTCAAGAGCACTAGGCTTCTAGAAAGACCTAATTTACTCACTTACACAATCAACTATAGATCCTAAACATCGCCAAATTGTAGCAGTTATCCCCTCGACGTTCTTGGCTCTAATTCAAGAACGCCCCCTTTGTCTCTTCAAGTATAGCCTCATACTCAGGCTGGAAGGACATATAAGTGTTCTCGGGAGTATAGTCATACTTTTTTGAGTACTCAGCCTCAGCCTGTGGAATGTACTTCTTGGTGACTCCATTCGCAGCGGCAGCCTCGATCAGGAGTTGTGTTTGGCATGCCCTTTCTAAAGCAATGAAGAAGCCTGCAGCCTCTCCTATATTTGCTCCGCAAGTCAGGATGCTAATATTCATACCAAGGGTCAGCCGAGTGTTCATATGTCAACAGTTCATGAAGAATTTAATCACCCACCCATGATTCTGCAAGATAATGTTCTTGTTCTTGGGTCCAAGCGCCCTAGCAAGATTAATCCCTTCTTCTTTTGCGAGGACAGTCCCTCCAAAGCCTTCATAAACAGAAAGATCGTCATAAAAGTAGCATGAATCTGCAGAAACATGTAAGCTACCAGCACCTTAAATGTGCCATCAAGGTTCAACATACCCTGGACCAGCATCTCTATGGGTCTACCAAACGCAGACCAGGCTCGTCCATGCGGAGAGTGCATGTGAACGGCGGCGTTGATATCAGGACGCATTTGGTGCAGAACAGAATGAATGATGAACCCCGCTCGGTTCACTGTATGTTCTGTTGGCTCTTGAATCTCGCCATGTTCGTCTACAAGAACTAAATCAGACACTTTGATGACACTGAAGTGCTTTGCATAGGGATCTGAGGTCATTAGCAAAGCAGTTCTAATTTTGAAACTTGTGAGGAGCCATACTTATCCAGAAAAGAGACGGTTTAACAGGATCTGTCAAAATTGTTTGGTCAGTCTATGTTATTCCACATGATCACAGTTCGAGTTGTAGGTTCCCGACGAACCTCTCAAACTGACATGGCCGGCACAACCATCCGCAAACCCAAGCTTCGCAAACACACGAAACGCAGCAGCCATCTGGGCCTTCGCCCATTTGCGTTCTTCATACTTGTCTGTGAAGATTGGGACTTTCCTCTTCTTCGGTAGCTTATTTTCTGAAGGGACAGGCAAGTTCGCAGATGTCTTTGTGGGCTCAGACCCGAGCATCAATTTCGGTTGGGTCGCGGTGAGAGTTGTCGTCGAAGCCATAGCGCTTGACCCTTAGAGGTTCTTCTTTTCACTTATATCAGTGAGGAGTAAAAGAAGAGTAAAACTCGACTATGGTTCTGTGAGTACACGGTTTCTTAGATAGTTTCTTCTATATGGGGGTCGAGAGACTTGCCAACCATTCGCCTCAAGGCAAAGGCCTGAAGTGAGGGAAAAGTCTCAATCCTGTGCAGCCTAAGGATGACGGACCTAGGTCAATCCCATCAGCTTTGGTGGCTCTTACGCTGGAGCTAAGATTGAAGACCTAACTTAGTGTGACAGGTTTCCCAGACTGCACCGAAATTCCCCACATGGCCAGCTTAACTGCGAGATAAGAGTCTTCTCAGTACACGGGGGCCAAGGATGCAGTGTTAGTGCGAGCGATCTGCAAGATCCGCCCGAGGTTTCTCTAGCCTACATCTTCGGCGCGAGAAAATCGACTAATCCTTCCCCTATCTCTTGCTTCCTAGCCACCATTGTCAACATGAAGATATCGGCAGATCGGGGTGGCGGCAGGGTGGGGTTCTTGGCATATGAGGCGCCGAAATACATTGGCTTGTGTTGCTTTCACGATCTATCTGCAGATCTTACGATGTCCAAAGTTCGCTCAATACATGTAGTAGACCATATCAATATTGTTGCTGCGGGTGTAAGATGGGAACAGAAAGAGATGTACTCATGGCCCTGATGACTAAGACCAATGAGACTGTTCAGTCAAGTTGCTTTTGATCCATGATAGTCCAAATTTGCCAGAACATTAGGCATCTTTCAAGCGATGGACTCTGTCCGCGCGCTGACCCCTTGGGTTGTGATAGTAACATGGGCTGCAGCTGCCATTTGTTATGCGTACAGTCTCATTTTCTCGATCAAAAAGAAGAAGTTGATCACTGAGGCCGCCTCCTTGTCAGTGAAAGAGTCTCGGGGGTCAAGTTTGGGTGAGCTTTCCCTCGGAGACCACGCGGATATAAACTTTTTGTTAACATGAATCACAGCTGACACCAAATTCGACTGGGAAATCTTAGATTTCTCTAGCACGCGACCTGCTGCACAAGAATTCAACTGGAAAGAGGTTGAGGAGCGTCCATACCGGCCGTGGCACAATGGACCGCATCATGTTACAATGGGTATACCAACCGTTCTTTTTTATGCACATTCGTACTGAACAGTACCAGGGCTTAAGAAGACGCTATTAGACGACTGGGTTGAAATTGACAAAAGTTATCTTTCACGTTACCAGTACAAGCGGAAACTTTTCGCAGAGCACCCAAATGACACTGTGCAGCATTTACCAGGAAGTGAAGAAGCATCCTTTGAAGCCCTCTATTATTTGGTCGACTTCCTTCCGCGCCGATATCCGACTATGTTTAAAAAGACAGTTGATGGTATTGAAAATCTTGTGACAGGGGATAGCTGGGATCTACGAAGAGACAGTGCAACCTGGAACTTCTGGCATCCACTCCAAATCATGGGACTTCTTTCTACAGAAGACTGGTTTATAATGCAAACGGATGACGACCAAGAAACAACTCGTTTGAAGGCTGGTGCCAATTGCTTCCCTGGTAAGGCATCATCCATAGTCCAATGATGAGAGCGAAGATAGCTAATCATATCAGCTGGTTGGAAACTCCGGGAAAGGATAGGGCATAGCCTTTGGCAAATCCATGCTGGGAAAGTCCCGATGTACGAGCAGAATCTGAGCAAAGCAATGGATCGCTTTTTCTTGCGACTTCGTGCCGACAAGCCATTCATGCGATTCAACTACGCCGTGGATATCAGTCCCGAGTTATTTCACATACACTCCCACCACAATTTAACGGCGGAAACACTAGAGAGACCCCTCACCATTGACCAACTGTACCTTCGGGTTGAAAGGCAGTATCTTCAACGACTGCCAAAGACAGGAGCCATTGCTTTCTCGATAAGAACATACATTACACCTATCACCGAAGTTACCAAGGACAAAGACATTGCACTAGCGTTACAGACGAGTGTTGGCAGTTACTCTCCTGAGGTGTCAAAGTACAAGAATAAGCACTTATGGGACAACGTACTATCAGACCATCTTCGTGAGGTCCTACAAGACCATGACACACAAAAAGTTACCAATAACTAGTACGAAACACACCTGGGCTCAAGATTCAATAATCCACAGGCTGAAGCTTGGAGGTACACGATCCTAAGGCACCGGGTCCTATGACCATCAGGTTTACGAGCGAGCAAAGAGCTCTTCTACCTAATATAAATGAATAATTAAATAGATAGACAGAATAATGAGATCATGGATCAGGTCAGTATTATATACATCCCTTTCTCCCGCATGACTTCTCTCCAGTCGACATGACTAAGTTCCGACTGCAAATTCTTGCGATCAGGGCTCACCCAGGTTTGTCTATCCACCCTCCTCCATACCTCCATTACCAAATCCTTAGCCTTGGTAATGTTACCTATGCCATGTCTCTTTGCTCGAGCGAACCATATGAGTGCCCGATGACGAAGTGGCATGTCCACTGCCTCGACGGCGGCAATGAAACCTGGCCAGAGGGTATTGGCAATCGCAATATCGCTGGAGAGCGCATCAACATTTTCGAGGTACTCCAGTGCTTTTGACACAAGCGCCTGTCCTGATGGTCTGGAAGCCCACGTGTCAGTAGTCTGGTCAGTCATACTGCATGTCAGTGACTTGACGGTAGCATCCCCGTCGCAGAGCGCTCGTCTAAAGAAAATTGCGGTGCTGTAGTGGAAAGCCCACACATGATTTTCTTTGATCTCCTCGCTCACGTAATTTGATATCCCCTTCTGGATACCTGAGCTCCCATTTTGCTGACCATTGAATGCGTCGGGGTCATCCAAGATGTCGAAGAGCTCGGTTTCAAGCTTGACAAGTTCTTCGATACTGCTAGGCGGCCATAAGTCTCCATAAGACAGGCTAGCCTTGACATTCGCAAGCTCAATTATCTTGTTTAAGCATCTCAGTGTCTTCATCGACACTCCGAACGATACATCGAGGGTATACTGAGGAGCTAAAGCCAGCGCAGTCGTCATCGCCTCGGTTTCAGGGCCCTGTACGGCGCGTCGACCACCAATACCAGCAGTATGCTCATCGCCTTGTTCTAGAGTGTTGCCTTTACGGAGAGCCCAGCCGGATGTGTAACCCACGATTTCAAGGCATCGAAATATTTGAAGAAGCGTAACGTTTGCTGTATCTGAGAGCCACCAGGTAAGCCCACCCGTGAGTTTGAGGATGCGTTTGCATAACAACAAGTGCTCATATCCTTTCCCAGTCTCCGCTCCGCTGAATACCTAATGACGGGTTAATGAAAGGCTTTGGGTCGTCACTGAAGTAATCTACTTACCTCAACCGTTGTCATAGTGAGTGCAGCCGCTAGCAAGGCCTGCCTGTCTGTGGAGTCTTCTGCAATCGTCTCAACACCGTCAGGTGGATTGCTGGACGTGCATTTGTTCAGCAAGAGCCAAGCCTTTTCCTTGTGCTCCCCAGCTTCACGGCGAAATAGGCTTCTATCAACACTGGAGAGCTCTGCCTTGTTGAAAGCTGCCACGGACAAGATTGCATGCAGCAAACATCTTTTAGGAGCCGTCGGCGGCTCTTGTAATGCAATTGGTAAGTAAAGGTGCAACCAAGGGTTGTGAGACGGTGCTGATGTTGGCATCATGAGCTGACAGACGTGTGTTCGATAATGGTGGAGCAGTTTGCGCATAGCCTCTGACATTTCGAGAGCGTCCGGCCTTAACTCTCTGAGCAATGGGGTAGTCTGAGGCTGCTGAAGCGCTTGTATTGAAGCCGTCTCTAGCTCTGCTATAGCAACAGGAGACATGACGGATCTTGAAGCACCATCCAGACCGGGATGGTGAGAAGTTCTTGGTTCGAAAGTCGGCGGGGATGGTCCTTGGGCTATCCATGGCAGGAAATCACCAATGAGGTCGAAGTCGTTTTGAAAGTCGACACGTCGTCCAGAGATTTGATCAAATCCATCATTGTTTGCGGTAGCATTGCCATTGCTAGGTGAGAGTTGTGTGGTGAACGAACTAGGCCATCCCAGGAACGAACGAGAAAACTCGCTTGAAACCGCATCGCCTGGAGTGGACATAGGACCAATGCCTGCTGCATCAAAGTCGCGGAATATCCTCTCGATCTCAGTGGCTTCATCTATCGAGCTTTCGCCATCCGGATTGCCAGATACGGTTGCTAGTCTAGGTGTAGGTGGCATAACTCTGGTGCGTCGAATAGGGACCGTTAGAGCAGTGTCAACGGTCTGATCATAGCCGTCACATATGTACCGTCGAGACCTTTCACAGTTGTAGCATTTGGGTTGATGTTCATCACACTTGATCTTTCTGGCCCTACAAGTTGAACAGCCCTACGCGATATCTCGTTAATTACTCTTTTCACTCTGTCAACAAACCGAAAGGTATGAGACCGCACCGAGTAGATCCTGCCTCCTCGTCGACGCTTTCGCGTATCTGGTGGAGACTGCGTGTCCATTACTATTTCTTGTGAGGGCGGCGTCCTCGCATAAGTTGTCGTCGACCCTCGTAGACAAAAGCTGATCTGAAGTCACGATAGATCCCCCACCAACCCGGTATGACAGCTTTGTCACGGACCTATGTGATTTGCAGTCAAAGAAAGAGGATTGCCTGAGCAGGAAACGGAAACATGTTTTTCCAGCTCTAGGCCGGTGATGCAGTTGAATTGAAGAGGGGATGAGGAGCTGTTCTGGACTGCAATCACACGAGAACCCCCTCATCCCCACTGATAAGTTACTGGCCTAGCACCGAGATAAGCCCTGGGGACCTCACTAGCCATCTCAAGCACCGCCACTACAGTACCTAGATACATTCAAATATCAACGTTAGAATACCAGATTGTCCATCATTCTCATACGTCATAGGCACAATAAATAATACAGAATACACGGCTCTTACTTTGAACCCGCGATGATTTGATTTGCCGCCTTTCCTCGCATAACCTGCGCTTCGGCCGGCAAATAGTCTGGATGTAAGGCATCTATCTCGGTGGCGGGGATCATCAGTAATGCTTGGCCTTTGCATTAGCCTCGTAAGCTTTGAAACTCGCGCCGAGAAGTCAGTTCTAAGGTCTGTTTGGACTTCCCATGCGATAAGATCTTCGGTATCTGACCCATGTTACTAATGCAGGTACTTTGTAGGCAAGGAGCTACGTTGGATGTGTAGCAATCACAGGGACATTGTTGCTTTCGGTCAGATTCATATTATTCGCGATTATATTGAATCATTTTGGGCAAGCCACTGAATGACAACCATTATGGCTGCAATGACCATCAGCTCTGCGCTGGGCGCATTCGCTGCTCCGAACTCTAGCAATGAACCATTTGTAGGGCTTTTCAGGACAAAACGAAACTCTCTTGGTAAAAATGTGTTGACCAGTGAAGTAGACAACTTATGCTCCGAATACGGCAGAACGCGCATCCCTCATTGAGGCTTTGGCCGATATGGAGAGGGATGCACCCTTTGAAGTGCATCCGAATGTCGACGGCGCTGACGTCGTAGGGAAAATAAGTGCAGGCCAAGAGAATCCCTTCAAACATAAGACGATTCTGGCCAACTACTCAGAGGCGGGCTCTGACCTAGTTGTAAAGGCAATCAAAGGAGCTTTGGAAGCAAAGAAGGCATGGGTGAAGACCTCTCTACACGATCGTGCTGCGGTGTTCTATCGAGCCGCCGCTCTCTTGCAAGGGCCATACAAGTATCGCATGATGGCCGCAACAATGCTAGGTCAGGGTAAGAATGCATACCAGGCTGATATTGATTGCATCGCCGAGGTAAGAGACAACCGTCTCTCTCTTCATGGGCTACATAAGTTAAAGTAATTTGTTGCAGTCTATCGACTTCCTCAAGATGTTTCCATCTCTAGCGGAAGGTCTTTACAAAGCACAGCCACCAATTAACACGGCAAATGTGTGGAAGTAAGTCTTCTATACCCAGTTCTTACATTGATTGAACTTGGCTAATGTAAACAGTCGGACCGAGGTGCGGCCCCTCGATGGCTTCGTGTACGCTATTTCCCCATTCAACTTCACCGCACTGGCCGTGAACCTTGTTCTTGCTCCTTTGATTGTTGGCAATGTTGTAATCTGGAAGCCAAGCCCAGGTGCAATTTACTCTAGCTGGCTTTTCAACCAAATCATGATTGAGGCAGGTTTGCCTGCTGGAGTCCTACAGTTTCTCCCTGGCAATGCAGAACTGGTCACAGACGAGGTCTACAAAAGCCGTGAAGTTGGAGGGCTTCATTTCACAGGTAGCACTGCGGTGTTTCGCAGCTTGGCCGCCAAAATTGGTGCCAAAATGGATTTCTGGCGATCCTACCCTCGTATGGTTGGTGAGACAGGTATGTTCAAAATGAGATTGAAGACAATTCGACTAGCCGCTGAGAACTGCTATAGGCGGAAAGAACTATCACCTCATTCATCCCTCAGCAGACGTGAAGAATGCCGCCCTAAAAACTCTCCGGGCATCTTTTGAGTACCAAGGTCAAAAATGCAGCGCATGCTCTCGTGTCTATGTGCCATCTTCTCTGGCCAAAGAATTCAAAACCATACTAGTGAAAGAGACAGAGGCGCTGTCCATAGGGTCTGCTTTCACTGACTTCATGGGACCCGTTATCAGCAGGTCGGCGTTTGATCGCGTCGCTAAATATGTGACAGATGCCAAGACAGCCCCTGAGATTTCTGTCTTGGCTGGTGGCATCTGTGACGACTCTGTGGGATACTTTATCCGTCCAACAGTGATTGAGTCATCCGACCCAAAGAGTCGATTCATGAGCGAGGAAGTCTTTGGGCCATTTGTCTGTCTATATGTCTATGACGATGCCGAGTTCGGTCCCAAGCTCTTCCAACTCATTGATGAGACAACGGAATATGCCCTCACTGGAGCGATATTCTCAAAGAGCCGTGCAGCTATCATTCAAGCGACAGACGAGCTGAGATTTTCTGCAGGCAACTTCTATATCAAGTAAGATTTTCGTATGCTTATACTGATTGATAAGATATCTTCTAACCTAAAGTAGTGATCAATGCACTGGAGCTATGCCCGGCCAGCAACCGTTTGGGGGCTCCCGGTCGAGTGGTACAAACGACAAAGCCGGAACAGCTGGTCTCTTGACTCGATTTATCTCTCAAAGAACAATCAAGGAGAATTATTGCACCATTGATAGTGTACTGTATCCCTCAAATCTGGACTAAATAGCTGGCAATATAAATGGCAACAAACCTGGTAGCGACAACATTTGTGACATGTTTCATTTAATTATGTGATACATTCCACAATCCTTACAGCAATCGTCGTGAAAATCTAGACTAGTTATGCACATAGTCAAGACTAGGGCTGCCTCTTTTCTGAGTATGTACCATCAGTCAATCATTTGATGCGCATTCGTCTCACAGGTACACCAACATCTATCCCATTATACCCAGAGTCTACAATGCCCTTTTTATCTCTCAGCTTCCGTTACAACTTTGACTTTGATATGGCAAAGTCGTGTGCCCCTATTCTCTTGAAGTAGTCCTCTAATACAGCTTGTACCTTAAATTTGGACCCGTTCAGCCTCTCCTTGGTGATCAGATATGCTTCAGGGAACCATTCGCTAACATCTTCACCCAGGATCATCTTTCCCAATGCAATACCGGTCAATAGGCCGTTAGTCATACCGTATGTATTCCATCCAGCCGCAACCCACTCGCCACTGCCAGAACGACCTGTCGCAGTGCTAGGCAATTTACCAACGAAGGGGAGCTGATCTCCAGTGTAGCACATGATACCAGTCCAGATGCCACGGACTTCTGGACTCTCGGCAACCCAATTTTTGGTGAAGAGTCTTGGCACCATTTTGCGAAGGTTCGCATCCGCGAACTTATCAATTTTGGTGTCGTCAGCAGAGATGAAACCATCAATGCTATCTTTGTCACCACCAATCCAGAGGTCGCCTGTTTCGCCGTTTTGAAACCCGTAATATCTCCCAGTCTCAACCGCATTGGTCGTCTTGTCGTGGGCAGGGGTCAAGTAGAAGGACCATGATTGTTTGTCACTCATCTTCGGGAAGTTAGGACCGGGAGACTGCACGGACATTGTACCACGTCGGGGATACATCTTTCCTCGCAAGCCAGGCAAAAGATGTGCCGCATGGCCATTTGTGCAGTGAATTACAGTTGCGGCGCGGACGTAGCCGCGAGGGGTTTGTATCAAGTATGGGTAATCATCATTTTCTTTCTGATGAATTATTGCGGTGATTGGCGTGTTAGTCTCAATAGTGAAACGTCCCCGGTGCTTTTTCAATAACTGGTTGAACGTTCCAGTGACGAGATTGTATGGAGCGCAGACGCCCGCAGGAAATCTCAACCCGCCATATGCGCCATTGAGATTGTAGACCTGCTCGAGATGAAGCAGTTAGCCCGATTCCGAAACCATCAGCCCTAACGCACTCACCGAAGCAGTTTCTTCTTTTGACACAAGCTCATAAACCCCTTTATCCTCAGGCACCTCCTGCTCATACAATTTGATGGCCTCTTGAGTTTCTATCCATGACTCTTCATCGTAATATGCAAAGAATTTCTCCGTCTTAGTTAACTTAGAGAACTTGAGTAGTTCAGGACCTTGCGATTTGGCAAGGTTGTGCATCTCATCTAAGCCTTTGACCGTGTAGCGCATGATCTTATTGGCCTGGGTCATTCCGAAATTCTCTGCCATGAATGTATGTCTTGTTGGTGGCAGCCTCGTCAATTGTCCTCCGTTACGACCTGTTGCACCACTGCAGAGACCCCGTGCTTCAAAAACTGCCACCGACTTGGATCCAGATGCGGAGCTGCTTAGTAGACTCTTTGTTACACCGCAAGCTGCAACACCAGAACCAATAATGGCATAATCAACCTTCTGAGGGAGCACAGAAGACTGGATGCCTCCCACATCTTGATGTCCAGGTATTTGCCACAGAGACGTGGTGGGACCAGTACGTGGTAAGGACGGGTCTTCAGTGATTTGCTCAAGGATGATAGAAGGAAAGTCCTTCTCGGCGACCTTTGTTGGGCTCATGATATGGGTTGAGGAGAGTTGCAGTTCGGTTAAAAGCTGTGAAAACGTGGGATCTGAGGTGACGAAATTCAGACGCACTAATAATTATAACATAGCTAACTGTAAAAAACTAGAAATCACGATGCTTCCAAAGCTGTCTGTGTACTCAGGTATAAACAGGAGTCGAAGCATGCATCGAAAGAGCGATGATGTTAATCGGAACGTCGCCGCGTGATTTTCGATGTCCCAATCCGGCCTGCCCTAGCTTCGGTTCCCTAGCAATCCCAAAGATTAGGTCGTATCTATCAGTTCCCCGCAATGAACCTTCGGGGACTGCGTCAACTTCGTTCAAGAGACCGAATTGACACACTAAGGGTAATCTAGACGCATGGTAGCACGCCTAGCAGATAGGATGGTTGGTATCATCGCAGGCGCTTGTCTATCGAAAGCATGTCCCACCAAAAGTTCGGCGTGAAGCACATCTTTGATTGGTCGGCGGGTCCACACCAAAGAGCGACGGCGTGAATCACCCTCGTCCCCTGAAGACCGTTGAGGTTCTCGGGAACAAGCAGGGTTTATCTTCAAGCTCGAATTATTGATCAACAAGCGATATGATATCGATTACACATTATGTCACATTCCAAGTGGTACTCCATGGGGAAGGGACAAAGAGGCATAGTGTCCTCCTTGTGTGGTTTTCGCGCCGAACAATGAGATAAGTGATAATGGTCATCAGAAGGAGCGGCGTCGTTACTAACACGAGCCGGCGCGTTTTTTGTGGAGTCGATAACGAGGAGAGGTTCGACTGATAATAGACTGAACAACTGTGATACCGGATCACTGCCCGGCCTAATCGCCTCGGAAACCTTGCACTACACAAGTTGGACGGAACGATAACTAGGTAATCCCCAGCTGTAGGTTGATAACCAGGCGAACTACTACAGCATTGAGAGGAATACAAAATGAACCATTGAGTCGGACCCTCCAACAGGTTCTTGAGTCAGAAAGTTCAGTCGTGGGTGAAGCTTCTCGACATTCTCACTTGAGCATCTCAGCAACAGCCTCGCCTTCTCACAACCTATATTGTCACAAAATGGCACAAATGCCTGACGAGAAGATCACCGTCTCTGCTGACGCAAACGTCCAAGGGCGTGACTCGGAAACGGGCCAAGTTCAGAAGATACCCGTAGGTCTCTCCGCCGAAGATCTCGAGCATGCCTTGGCCCTGCAGCGATATGTACCGGGGACTGCAGCCGAGAAACGGCTTGTACGAAAGCTGGATTTCATTTTACTGCCTGTGCTGTGGTTAATGTACGTTCTCGCATATCTGGATAGAGGAAACATTGTAAGATATATCTCTAGACTGTTGATTACAATATCCAGCACTAATTATAATCCCCAAGGCAAACGCCAACGCCGCTGGACTGAGCGAGGATCTGGGTCTAAGCGATAACCGTATGTTCTTACATTCAAAATGTCAAGGTTTGGGAACATTGCTAATAATTCATATAGAGTATTCATTGTTCATCTCAACATTCTTTGTTGGTTACTTCATTTTCGAAGTTCCATCAAACCTCATGATGGCCAGGTTCCCGCCTTCTATCTATTTATCAAGTATTGTTTTAGTTTGGGGCGCTGTTGTGGCCGGCATGTCAGCATCCAAGAACGCATCGTCTTTTTTGGCCGGCAGATTCTTTCTGGGATGCATCGAAGCTGGACTATTCCCTGGTGCGCTGTACTTGTTGACCTGTTGGTACAAAAAGGTATTTATTCATTGACTGATCTGATGTAAAACTTGCTGACTTCAATTTTCTGTACTTAGGATGAAGTTGGTAAGTTATTCTACTAGGATACGAGCCTGCACAGAACCCATACTGACGTTTAACTTCAGGAAAGCGGTTCTGCATATTCTACACATCAGGCGCTATCGCGCCAGCTCTCGGAGGCATAATGGCTGGAGCTGTCATTGGAGGTCTGGACGGCGCACGAGGTTGGGAGGGCTGGCGATGGCTACTCCTCATCGAAGGTGTAATTACCGTTGCTTGCGCTCTCTGCCTATACTTCCTCTTAGTCGATTACCCGCTCACCACGAAGCGCTTCAGCCCAGAAGAGCGTCAGCTTGCTTACATCCGCATTCTGCACGATCGCAAGACGAACGTCTCGCAGGATACCGGAAAGTTGACAGGTTGGCAAGCAGTCAAAGCTGTTGTTGCTGATGTCCGAACTTGGTTCTTCCTCGTCCTGTATGTTCTGGACTCCAGTTCGACTACCATATCCTACTTCATCCCTACGATTCTTAAGCAAATGGGTTATACATCTGTCACAGCACAATGGATGACAGTGCCTATCTGGTCTGTGGCAGCCGTGTTCATGTTGTTCTTTTCTTGGACATCTGACAAGACGCAAGACCGCCGTTGGCACAACACCGGCCTTCTTTCGGTCCCCTTCATTGCTTGCATCATCTGTATGACGGTTCAAGGTGGCGTCGTGAGATACGTCATGATGTGCTTCTTCGTTGCTGGTCTCTACACCGCAGTGCCACTGATTCTCAACTGGGCATCTGAGACACTTGCCCTTCCTGATAAGAAGCGATCAGTTGCTCTAGCGTGGATCAATTCAGTGGGAAATTTATCCATCATCTATGGCAGCTACTTGTGGCCTTCGAAAGACAGCCCCAAGTACACCAAGGGATTCGCAAGCGTTGCAGCCTTTACTGGTGTCGGAGTTATACTCGCTGCCTTGATTCCAATCCTGTTCAGCTTCAAATTCATTGTACCTGACCAGCCTAGAACCAAGGCTGAACGCGACTTGCTTGCTAGAGAAGCTGAATTGACTGTGGAGTTAACTGCTGAGTCTCCTGAACAGTCACAAGTCTGAATAGCGATCAATGGTATCGGTGTCAGATTTGAGATCGAGTTACACTATAAGATCGTTGGGACAGGCGAAGTTTGGCCCAGCCTCCACAAATCGGGTTGTATGCAGACGAATTTGATTATTGTGCCCTACGAGGCTGCACATACTCTTTGACATTTCTCAAACCCGGATCAGTGATACATAGCCTACCTTAACCCAAATGTGCATCAATGAAGAGTAATTAACAGCCGAGCAAGCAATCCGGGTCCATTCCCGGATCTTTCGAAGAGAAAGAATTCAAATGATTCCATGTAAGCGCGACTAACTTTATACTGACTTGCTGATATAACCAATGATACCATCTCGATAGAGCTGTAGACAGAACCGCCTCGGCTCACTTCAACCAAACAAATGGGGTGAGCAGAGTGAGTCTCGCGGCTGGGCCGTTAGCCTTTCCAACACTTCGTAGGCTACGGTTCTGAAGATCTCTACCCTTGCAATTCACTTTGCCCAGGTAACGATATTCTATTCCTTCTTATCCGCCTAGCACTCCCGTCAAAAAGCCGGACCAACATAGTCTGAGCACCAGCATAGCGAATGCTCTCCCGGAGATGGCGGGTAAGCTCATAATCAGTGATGGCAATATCAGTACAGGTCTTTCCCATAGTATTCCTTGCCTCTAGGCTAGCACCGGCCTTGATCAATATGTCCACAACATCGGGAAGGTTGAGTCGAACGGCATGATGAAGAGCGGTATCGCCATCGCGATCACAGAGCTTTGCGCTCGCACCTCGATCAAGAAGCATTTGAGTAAGGCGTTGAATTGTAGAGCTAGCCAATTGCAACTCGACAGACTTTTGTAGGAGTGCCATGAGACACGTCTTGCCATCGTTGTTGTATTCGTTCGGGTCAGCTCCCTGGTCAAGCAGCTCGATCGATATAACGGTCTGGTGCTGTAAAAAGGTATGCAGACTGGGAATCGGCCGATAAATTGCAATCGCTGCTGCTTCTCGCCACACCCGATGCCATTCCCGAGTTTCTGCTATCATAACAATCTCATCATCAAGGGTCTCATTATATAACAAATCTGACCAGAGAAATTCAGACAGCCGATCACGCTGAGTGTCCCGATAGATAGCTGCGAAGGGTTCTAGTAAGAATCGGCCAGCGTCTTTAATCTTGAACAAAGAATGTAGAGTGTGAACAGCACTCCGGCAGCGATTCCGGCAGCGACTCTCTGTCGTGGCACCGAAGTGAATTTCTGGGACAAAGCAAGCCAGGACGTTATCGCCAAGAGAATTGCAAGTGTCGAAGCGAAACCCTCTGGCGCCGAGAAGAGTGATGAGATCTTCGATAGGAAAGGTATCTAAAACCTCCGTGGTCTCAGACCAACGACGAGCAAGAATATGAAGGAATGTATCACCGTCGATATTACGAGCGGTGACCATAGAGCGCTCACAATAATGTACAATAAGGGAGAGAAGAGACACTATAGAAATGTCTGTACCCCATTGAGCGAGAAGGTGGAGAATACTTGCATTCCATATATCCCGCTCATCCTTTATCGAGCCCTCTTTCAAAGCAAGCTTACTGAAGACAGTGGCCAAGTCAGAACCAGTAGCTAGTTGAGCAGCTTTGCGATGGAGGCAGTCTGGCTGCCATTGGCAACAGAGCTCGATAATTAACTTGTTACGGTGTTTGAAATGATCTGTTTCGGGGAATGGCAGCACACCAGCAATTGGTAGGGTTACTGACGATGAGTTGGATGAGAATAATGAACTTCGGAAAGAATGCGTGCTGATGAGACTGCGGATATCCAATATGACTGAAGATGATGGCCGCTTTTCGCTTGATCGACCTAACACATCTCGAATCCATGAAACCCGAACGCGTTGTTTCGGCTTTAAGACTTGAGGGGATTCCCCCTCACAGCTTTGAGTGCTGATCCATGTAGCGAAACTACTCGCACTAGTTCTTTTAGAAGTAGTTTCGATATCAAACCCTGACTTGGGTATCTCAAGTCCTGTCCTATAATCCATCAAGTGAGAGATTGGGATACATCCAGCTCCTTTACGCCGGTTCGACCGCTTCTCGATTCGGCCACTCCGAACAAGGCGTAGATCATCCAGTCTTGCTCGAGCGACCTCGCGATTACGGGCGCGGAGCCGATGATAGTCACTGGCTAATAAGGTCCGCAGTTGGTTTTGCGTCGACCTGGTCCGCGACTCGGGCTTTGATTTTAGAGATCGGCGTGAACTACGGGATAACTTCGTTAGTACTATTTCAAGAGGGTTAGAAGAAAGAACCAGATGCCCGAACCTTTTTAGCTTCTCACGAGCAAGCTCTGTAATCAAGTTGCTCATTTGTTTAGTGCTCAGAGACCTCTCGGACGTGTAGAGGTACAGCCGAACTAGTTTTCTCTGCATTGCCGTGTCCTCCCATATGAGGCTCGCCATGGCAGGCCGGCCGGGCCCACGAGGATTGCTCATTGGTGGCTGCATCAAAACGTAGATACCTTAGTATGCAAGGCAAGATGTGTTTATGTAACCTGAAAAAGTCGTAAGCGCCGAATCACCATGCCATTGGCGAAAGCGGTTCATAGATATATAAACACGCTTCGGCTGCGCATTTGTATTTCACACCACCATCTATGAAATGAGATCTTTCAAGATTATGCTGAAGCTTGCCTGGGATCTCGGTCAGAGGCAAAGGCAGCCATGGGTACCTGCATCTGCAACGCCACATTCATCAGCGCAAAAAAGGCTTGCCCAATTACCTTGGGCGCATTGTCTGGACAAGTATTGACCCCTGGCGATGGTGAGACACTAAAAGTGAACAGCCCTAGGCAGGCTCACAGGTCAGCAAAATAATAAGGCAGCCAGGCGAGCCAGGCGAGCCAGTGAGGTGAAAACCAGGCCGCCTCTCAACCACATAATTGCTCGCCAGGTCTCGCCTGGGGCACGAATGTAGGCATGTACTGCATGAACCCTGCTGAGGGCGATGCAAAAGTCCGCCTCACCCAAAGTACCGACTGCCATCGCCTTTTGCCCCACGTCCGCGTCACTGAGGCTCGCATACACCGATCCCAGGGCGCAATTTGCGAGACCCCGAAATCGGGATAGGAGCTGAGTCGTCTTATACTTGTGGTTGGGAAACACATCACTTGAAAAACCGGACCATTAATATATACCATGGCAGTCCCTGTGTTTGATTTATTGTTCGTTAAATCATGAAGGGTCTAAGTCTAAATCACTTCAAAGTGCTCGATCTCAAGCGGGCTGATCAGCATAGCCTCGCCATCCATCATGCCATGTACATATGCCTCTCCCACCAGTTGCATGGTGCGATACTGAGTGACTCTCTCTTCATTCTCCCGTAGAATGAAAGGCGTATTGAGTCCGTATAATAAACAGACTAAATCACCAACAGCAGTGCCCGGCGGTGCCATGGCCACATATCCATTCTCCGTGACACAAAATGTTCGGCCAGTACAGCACATGACCCTCGAACTGTTCCAAGTTAACGCGCCCCGGCCTGCATCCTCTGCTAGTCCAGCCATTCTTAGCTGCTCCATAGTTGGCATGGTATTAGTCTCATCTTGGAGCTCCTCTTCACCGCTGCCAACTTCCGCAATCAGCATTCGCTCCCAAACTCGGCAGAAGACTCCAAGATCGGCTGGTGCTGGGCGTTCAAACTGGGTATTTCCGATGAGCGATCGCCAGAAGACTTCCTCTGTGGATTCCCCTGTGGGATACGGTTCCTTTAAATGCGTGTTGGCAAGTTTCCGAGCTCTCATGTGCTTCTTCATGAGGTCGAGTAACACCTCAACAGGCGGACCTGCACCGAAATTGTGCGCAGTGAAACTAAGCATCGGTCCGACATGTGCTATCCTGTCGAAACAATGTCCCAATATACGCATTATAGGCCGTGTCGTTGTTTGCCCCTCCAAGAACGTGACTTCGAGCTGGGCATCGGCAGAGGCTCGGTATTGAGTCGAATGCTGAGTCTTGCAAAAATGTTGACGATATGTCTCTATCATCGACAGGCTCGTCCAATCCGGTGCCCAAGATGGAAGGTCTGTTAGATTTCTCCGATACCCTATTCCAGCAAATGACAAGACATCATTGCAATTAGAGGGTATCAATCCTTGTGCAGTCAAAGCATATAATTGACTCGCACTCAGGGAATAGTCAGCCACCAACCACTGGTGAATATCGTCTCTTGGGTCCAGTAGCCCCAATAATGCATAAACTCTGTCGACCGCCTCCGTAGATTGGAATTCGGCGCAAAATCCGAGCATGTATGGAAGAGTTGGCTGAAAACTGTCGCGATCTCGTTGGAGCTGAGCCATGATATTCGCATGTGACATGCCTTGAGGAAATGTTTCTTTCACGCCAGGTGCTGTGCCACTTTGCAGGATCATGTTGAAGGGAAGGGTTGTCAACATTCTCGACAAGGTAGAGATATGCCCCCAGTCCAATGGCATACCAGACGCGAGGATCGTCACAGAAGATGACATGACGACCTCTTGAATGACCCAGACTCGAAAAAAGTATGGGTTAGCGAACATATTCATGAGTTGGGCCCAGCCTTGCTCAGCCCAAGTATCCGAGTGCTGTCGAAGGAGGGCAAAGCATGACTCTACGGTTCCGAATTGATGCTCAAACGAGATGCCTGCCAGCATTGTGCGAACTTTCCATGGCTCATCAATGCCGTCAAGCCATATAATTGTTGTCGAAGCATTTAGATAAATATTTTTCATGATCGATATTTGGGAGCTCTTCTCAATCTTGTCGAGCTGATTGATGCAGATAGAGTCGATCCACAGCAAGCGCTCTTCTCGATAGGAGCTAAGATGGTATAGGACCTCCACGACCGTTTTTGCAACCAAGTAGGGCTTTCCATTGATAACGATGGGCTCCGTCTTCTCTCCACCACCCCAGTGGTAAGATATAGTATCATACTTGATGCCACTGTGCAAATCGACCTCGATCAGCTCGCAACGAACATCTCCAAACGGCCACCTCCTCAGCAACTTTAGAAGACGGATCTTCCTAGGCTTTTCCAAGTCATCCGTCAGAGGAGAGTGCCTATACGATCGTCTTTGATTGCCTCCCATGCGGTGAAATAACCATGACTTGCACCTCAGGCGGAATCGGCGTTGGATAAGCCGGAATTGCGGTAATTGAGATTGTTCTAAAGCGTAGTTGACTCCCCAGAGGAGACTTGATGAAACGAAAGCGTATAACACCATATAGCACAGGAAGAGGGCAGGGAGTCGAAGAAATGGACTTTGAATTTGGCGCGCAGCTGTGAGTCTAGGCGAAAGATAGGTAGGAATCTTTTGCAACCACTGCATTGAACGATATGCAGTCTCGGGGTCTTTTTCTCTTTTTGCCCACAAAATAGCAAGATGTAGTATGATATGTACGATACAGATCTTCAACAAGGGGCTTATGCTCGGCCATATCAAGACTGTTATCACATAATGTACCAGGCCGTGAGCCGAGGCTATCGCGCTAATAAGGAGTTCGTTCTTTTGCCGCGCTGGGTTCGCAGGGTTGTATGCAGAGCGTCGACCGCGAGAATAGACCAGAGGTAGAATGAAGGCGCTGAGTGTGACAGTGAAGCTTGTCCTCAGTCCGGTTAGGACGGCGGACTCTGAGAGGATACAGAAGAGCCACCAAAACAAGAAACCACGCAACAATGCGTTTTCAATATCGCTGCCGTTCATCTTGAATGATACATGAGTTGATTTGATTGAAATCTGTCTTTTCTCAGGCTTGACTTGAAGTTGAAGAGTTGTTTAGAAGTTATAAGTTTCAGCTAGCCCAGCTGAGCACTTGGACCCGCTTGGGAGTCCTCAACGCAGCGGCTGTGCTACGAATCGGCCAGGCAGATTTCCCCGTTAGCACTATAACTAATGCGCCAGCGACACAAAAGATCAACAGAGCGCTAGTGTTTAGAGTCTGGGCATTATGTGTACAAATCAAAATCGTCCTGAAGATGCTCTAGAACATGCACTGACAAATACGAATAGCCATTCCGAAGTGTCGAAGGAATCTTGTCAGTGTTGACCAGAAATTGCTTTTTGTAGATAACATGCAGAACGTTTCACCGACTCAATAACATTTAATTGCATGGAATGACACATTGTGGGCTATGGTGAAGATCCCTATGTGAAGTGAGATGCTGCATCTGTTCTTTATTGCGATTCTTCTCCCAGTAAATATGAAAGCAACTATGTAGTCAACTGTCTAATTTCAAGAGGAGTTGTCATGGAGGAGCCAAATCTGATGCATCTCACTGGATAGGCTTTGACAAAGGCCGTCCGGTTGCCAAACAGAAATAGTATAGGATCAATTACATTATCACAATGTTCAGACATGTAGCAATCAAGTCCTTGATAAAAAAATATTGTGACAAAAGAGAGCCC